>NW_021372044.1:0-2264 GCF_001605985.2 Dendrobium catenatum
ATCATACCCGGTTGTTCGCTAACAACCATAATGACCAGCATTCAGTTGATAGAAGTGGAAACATACTTCCTGGTTTATCCCTCTTTCTATGTCTTGTCATTTTTTTGTGTAATTATAGTATATATATAGTCTAATTATATATATTTTTCCTGAATATTTTGTGACTGCAGGCACTGTTGTTGATTCAAAAATTTGTCATCCCACTGAGTTTGACTTCTATTTGTGTAGTCACGCGGGAATACAAGTATGCATGCTTTAATTATTTTATATTTAGGTTTCGTTTAGGACTGCTTTCTTACTGCTTCTTAAAGCAGCTTTGTACTAAAAAGCTGCTTTAGGAAGCATAAAAAAGCTGTTCCAAATGAATTCTTAGGTTTCGTTTGGGACGGCTTTTTTATTGTTTTTGAAAACGGAGTCTTAGTATAAAAATTAAAAAATTTGTATTACAACTCCGTATTAAAAAGCAATAAAAAAGCCGTCCCAAACAAAGCCTTAACCTTTATAATTTGAACCTGTTGGCTCACTAATCATGCTTTTGCAGGGTACTAGCCGTCCTGCGCATTACCATGTATTATGGGATGAAAACAAGTTCTCCGCTGATGCACTGCAGACGCTTACCAATAACTTATGTTACACGTAACGATTCTCCACTTGTTTTTATTTTTTCCTTCCAATGTTTTAATTAAAAGTTTTTTTTTCTTAAATAATTTTACCACCTCGTCTCCTGCAGATATGCAAGGTGCACAAGATCAGTTTCAATTGGTAATTTTTGTGCTCCTCCTTGAATTTAAGAAACATGTAAATGATTTCTTTTAAAGAGGCATCTAAGGCTTCTTTTGGGACGGCTTTATTAACCCCTGCTTAAAGCAGCTTTCTGGTACAAAATTTTAAATTTTTTACCAAAAACTGCTTTAAGAAGCTGTAGAAAAGCCTTCCCAAACGAAGCTTAAGTTCTAGATCTGTTGTCTAACTTTTGAAGTTTTTTTTTTACAGTGCCGCCTGCATATTATGCTCATCTGGCTGCGTTTAGGGCAAGGTTTTATATGGAGCCAGAGACGTCGGATAGTGGTTCCATGGCAAGTGCTGCAGCTGGCCGAGCTTCAGCTGCGGGTGGTTCTCGCAGCACTCGAGCGCCTGGAAGTGGTGCTGTGAGGCCTCTACCTGCTCTCAAGGACAATGTTAAGCGGGTGATGTTCTATTGCTGATGACCTCTTCTGCCAGTTATTATTGCCCTATTTCCTATTTCAGCACGGCTTTATTGAAAACTGAATCAGAAACCCGAAACTTGTCTTTTATCTTATAATGCCTGTTTTCCACGACCTTCATATTAGTATTTTGGTGTCTGGGTGGGTGTGGCTTTATATGCAGCAGCATAGCACTGTTTTTCCTATACGGATTGGAATGATCACGTAGGTTTGTTTGAAGTGACTTTTTTTTTTTTTTCTGAGCATCAAGAACTTGATTGTTATGTGTTTTGTATTGTTCCGGAGTTCAATGCTTATATTGTTGTTGTTTGTTTAATCGAGACTAATTGTTTGGAGCTCTATATTCATTTGGAATTTGTAGCAGTCTGCATGGTTCGGTTTGATTTTAAATGATCTGTTTTTAACCTCAAATCTGTCAAATGATTCAGCAAAATTTCAAATTTAACTCCAATGGCCATTACTTTTCTTGCTTTGTTTGATTTGATTTTTTTTCTGTTTTAGAATATGCATAATTTTATATAATTTTAATTTTGATTTAAATTAAGTCTTTTTTTTGGTATAAAAAGATATGTAATAGCATTATGGCTATATGTAGACGATGCGAAATATCGGAAATTTATTGCAAATAATTGTTGGGAGGGTTTTAATTGAGCATGGAGTGTAAAATGTTGCGGGTTATATTGATTAGTATGAAAAATAGAGATATTTTGAAGTTTAATAAAAAGATTTAGGAAAATTCTAAATGTTTTGAGTATGTTTATTTGTTATTATTTATTCCTAGGATTTGGAGGCTGAATAATAGAGCTCGTTTTATAAAAAATAGCGAATCATGTACCTCATTATAGGCTATCGTGAATATTTGCCTTAGCCAATCATCTCGATTATAATATGACTCCTAGTGTCAAGGCGGGGGTTTTATTTGGTCCGGTTGACCGAATGCAAGAAACATTCGGTTGTATGCAAAAATGCGCCTATACCGTGTACCGAGTTTTTTGAAAAAACTCGGTACAACTTGGTATAGACGCGTTTTTGCCTACAACTGGATGTTCCTCTGCATTC
>NW_021372045.1:0-427 GCF_001605985.2 Dendrobium catenatum
CTCTAATTTATTCTTTGATTTAGATCTTGAATTAAAACATTTTTTGGCCTTTTTAAAGGACTTGAGTTTGGATTATCAATCTCTGAGTTTATAACCTTTTCTGGGCTATGCATTGTCAAATCCGATTCTACTATGATTTTGATTAAAAACAAGAGGTAATTTTATCATTTTAAGAAAATTTTGTTTTCTCACTAGATCAGGAAATGATTTGTGTTTTGTTTTTCATTCCTCTTCTCTTTTTGATAATGTCAAAGGGAGAGAACGTAATGTTGAATTTATATCTTTTTTCTTTTCAAAAAAAAAATATATATCTCCTCTATTTTTTATAAGGGGTTATTCTAGTGAAAGGGAGAAATTGCTTTTTCTTTAAAATTCAAATTAAATTGTTTTCCATCATCAAAAAGGGGGAGATTGTTATGGATCTATG
>NW_021372046.1:0-275 GCF_001605985.2 Dendrobium catenatum
CGTAGCAGTTCACAAATTAGCAATCAAACCGGATGTATCACCCATCAAACAAGCTCCTAGAAGAATGAGATTGGAGATTGAAGAACAGGTGATCGCAGAAACGAAAAAGCTAATAGATGCAGGCTTCATCCGGGAGGAAAAGTACGCTGATTGGATTGCTAACATCGTCCCTGTAAAGAAAAAGAACGGGCAAATTCGTGTATGTATTGACTTTAGGGACCTCAATAAGGCGTGCCCAAAAAGATGATTTTCCACTTCCTGTATCCGAACTCCTA
>NW_021372047.1:0-209 GCF_001605985.2 Dendrobium catenatum
AAGTACATCCGAGATGGTACTGAGCACTGTATTAAAGAAGACTTACAACCATTCTCAATTCATGAAGTAGGAATTTATGAAGATGCCGCCTATTATTTACCTAAAAAACAAATAGTTGTTTCCAAAGATCTTAAATTGGCCAAAAATGAAATTGCTCTTGAAAAGAAAAAAGAAAAAGAAAAAGAAGAAAAAAGAAATGAAGAATATCC
>NW_021372048.1:0-203 GCF_001605985.2 Dendrobium catenatum
AAAGATAGACCATTCTTCACCTTTGATTCGGGATACACGCGGTGTTTTCCCCTCCCAATCAAGAAAAAATCGATCCCAGGGGGATCCGATTCGACCTCTTCCACACAGGTTAACGTCGTCGAGCAAAGGCTCCGACATACAACCTCGGAAAGGTCTTACATCATTGATGGATTCTCCTGACCTCTTCCACACAGGTTAACGTC
>NW_021372049.1:0-297 GCF_001605985.2 Dendrobium catenatum
GATTTGCGATGGATTATTTTTTATTGAAACTGGCGACGAATTTGTCACAGAAATTTTCGATGTTTTTTTTACGATGAAATTTTCCTTTGCAAATCCGCCGCAAGCTAAGTTATAATATAAATAAGAAAAGTGTTCTGTTGTGTTTTGTCTCTACGAATGTGTGGAAAAGGGGTTGGTTTGCAAGAGAAGAGAGGACCGATCGAATCTCGGGCATGTCATGCAGCGCAAGCAATCTTGTTAGGCGAGCAGGTAGCCGGTTATGCGGGCTGGCACAGGCAGTCATGTCGGCTCGAGAAG
>NW_021372050.1:0-328 GCF_001605985.2 Dendrobium catenatum
ATTCTCCACTAAATGATGATTTGCCCGATGAGCAGATTATGCAGGTCGAGGAGAATGAAAGGCCACCATTCTGGGAGATGTACTTTGATGGGGCATCATCTATCACACCTGTCCGACCTCCAAATATTGCAAGAGCCCGAGCCGGAATTGGCCTCATTTTCGTAGCACCAGAGGGAGGCATAATGAGGTTTTCGTTCAGTTTGACTGAACCTCGTACTAACAACAAAGCTGAGTACGAAGCTCTATTAGCAGGGCTGGAGATTGCGATTGATGTCAGAATCCAACATCTCAAAATCTTCGGTGATTCTCAGCTCGTAATAAATCAAGT
>NW_021372051.1:0-293 GCF_001605985.2 Dendrobium catenatum
CCGATCAATGATCGTCCTAGTCGATTATTTAAAAATATAGTATACCTTAATTATCTATGACAACAACTTCTTTCTGTTTTGAGCTTGTCGTCCTGGCTGATACACATATTATTCAGGCCGATTTGTTAATGACGGCTACCTTAATTAAGAATCCATATTTAGACTTTCTGTTTTAAGCCTGGTCGTCCAGGATGATGTAAATATCGTCCTGGCCGATATGAGAAAAAACATAATTTCTAATTCTCTCAAGTGTGTGTGTGTGTGTAGGGTTACTTAGCATCAGTCTCTTTGAC
>NW_021372052.1:0-303 GCF_001605985.2 Dendrobium catenatum
TTATTTTTGCTACCTGTTGTAGCTTTTCTGCTGTGTTATTTTCGTACTGCTTTCTTTCAGCCTTTCTTTCTGTGCTGTGTTTGTGACGTTAGAATACCCATAGGTTAGGCACGCTCTTTTATACTAATGTTGTCTTCCTGCAGGTGGCCGTGCTCATATAATGCTGTTAAAAAGGGGGCTAAAAATTAATAAATTATATATAAATTGCTTTAGGTACCTGCTTCAGCTGCTTAGCCCCCCAATGATCGGAGCACGGCCAAGTGATTGATGTGCGCATTTTGATTTACATATATAACTGCTTGA
>NW_021372053.1:0-1663 GCF_001605985.2 Dendrobium catenatum
TTTGCAGGTGTGCTCTCACCAAAGACCTCGTGGGAGTATAGGATAATTGGACACATAGAGGCTCGCAGCTCAAAGTTGCTTAAACTTGCTGCTTCATAATTTCTTGAAATGATTTTTTTTTAATTAGTTTTGTGTTATTTTTGTCGTGTGCTTTCTTTGTATTGCTTTGTTTTCGTTTTGTATTTTTTTATGTTTGGTTTCCTACATGATTATTTTTTAAGATTTTAAATTTTGGAGTTTTAGAGATTATGTTTAGCATTTCTAAATCGGTTAAAGGGAGGAATATCGTTAATGATTTCCCTCCTTCTGACCATGTTTAGTGGTATAATTTTCTTCTCTAAACAAAAGTCTAACTCATTTTAGTCAATGGTTTTTTTGAAACTAAGATTCTTTTTATCTTGCTACAAAAGTCTATCTTGTGCATAATATCCAAAGTTCTTATATATCTCTCAAGTTATTTAAGATCTTGCCTTTGCACTGATCATATGATTTTTAGTTCTGTTTTGTGGGTAGTTCTTCCCTATATTAGAGAGAGTGCTCTTATTCTCTAATATCTAGAAG
The DNA here is from genome assembly GCF_001605985.2 of Dendrobium catenatum. NCBI lineage: Eukaryota > Viridiplantae > Streptophyta > Magnoliopsida > Asparagales > Orchidaceae > Dendrobium > Dendrobium catenatum. Next base: position 562 of record NW_021372053.1, read on the forward strand.
ATATACAACTAAGAACTTCTTTTAAGAGTTTGCAAAAGAGAATTGAGCTTGCAAAAGATAAAAAGGAAAAGTGGCAAAGACGTCAAAATTGAAATAAAAAGTATATACACAAATTTGTATCAAAAATCAAAAGATGCTCAAAGAGCCAATCAAAGATTCAAAAGGCATAAAATGAGTCCACTAAAAGGCAAGCTATCCTCTCTCTTTCAAAACTTTCAAAACTTAGAAGAACTTATGGATTATGTGAGATTTTCAAAGGCTTGATTTCAAATTCCATAATTGAGAAAAATTACTTTGATATATTATTTATGAGAAATTTTTTTGTAAACAAGTTTTGAATGGATCTTCTTTTTATCCCATTTAGTGATTCTGAGTAAGGCCTCTTTTTTTCAAAAGACAATTTATACTCTGAAGGATGTCCGATCTAGGGTTAACAGAATCGGATATTCTACCTTCTTCTGATTGAAATTTGTTAACCTATTGATCTCTTGAAACTTTAAGGTTTAAATTATTTAAGAAATTCTCATATAAATTGCTTTGATAAAATTAAAAAAAATTATATATTTGGCTTCTTTTCAAATTACTTGTTTTTAGTTTTTTATCGTTGTTCGTTTTTCTTTTCTTATGCTTTTCTTTTATTTTTTAGGGCTTTGTCATCATCATCCTTCATTATTTTTCAAATTCTAATCACATCATCCTGGCCGATACTTTTATCATCCTAAACGATATGGCAAATTCTCTTCAAATTTCCATCTGCTGAACTTTTCTATGCTTGTTATAATTCTTTGTCCTGAATGATACTTTATCGTCCTGGATGATCTGATCGAACTCTATTGCAATCATGATGATAGTCCTGGCCGATAACCTATTTCATCCTAGGCGATGCATTTTATGGTCATTGTCCTAGCCGATACACTAGATCGTCCTGGACGATCCACGTGTCAGCACGTTTAAATCCTTAAAATCGGTCCCGGATGATCCATTATTGAACAATTGTCCTGGCCAATCCACTGTTCATCCTAGATGATACACGTGGCACAGATTTAAAATATTTTAACTTCGGCCGGTGTGATCAATTATTGTGCATCGTTCTAGATGATAC
>NW_021372054.1:0-214 GCF_001605985.2 Dendrobium catenatum
GTGTAATCGAACAAATTCATCCAACTAGGATAGAAGTAGTCTTTCTCATGGTAGGACGAGGCTATAACAGGCAAAATGAATGAATCAGGAATGACACACTCAGCTAAATATAAATCTAAATGAGCGGCTCTAAAATTAGACTCTAAAGCAACAAGAGGATGCCCATTGCTAAAATCCGGATTAAAAGCTTTCAGAATCAAATCATTTTCTTCCG
>NW_021372055.1:0-218 GCF_001605985.2 Dendrobium catenatum
TAAGTTTTTTTATTGTATGTTTTCTGTTTTTTTTTTTAAGTTTGGTTTGATTTTTTTAAATTAAAATTCAAAAATTAGAGGAAATCATCCAGGACGACTTTTCGTTCGTACTGGACGATGTGAGATAAATGAGGGAGGAAAAAAAAAGAAAAAGCACATGCCAGTGCTTCAGAAGAAGAAAAAGAAGAAGGAGCGCAAACCTCTACACCTCAGTCAGA
>NW_021372056.1:0-252 GCF_001605985.2 Dendrobium catenatum
GATTTCAGAGCTTATACACGCCTTCTGTCCGCTAGTTCGAGTGTTGCGGATTTGGTGGCGTGGCGTAGCAGCTTCTGGATAGAATTATTCGCCGCTTCATATAGGTAGACTGTCGTGCACTACTTGTTGCTTTCTGCAGGTGGATCGCAGTGCACTAACTAATCTCCTGTTTTGGGTCGTAGGAGATTGCACTTGTCGTATTCTTCATACATTTTATTGTGGTATTTGATCTCATATAGTATATCAGTCACT
>NW_021372057.1:0-671 GCF_001605985.2 Dendrobium catenatum
CTTGGAACTTTATCATATGCTTTTTCTAAATAAAAAAGAGATGGCTGGTTAAAAACAAGGGTGCAACCGAGGACTTCCCAGGAGGTCACCCATCCCAGTACTACTCTCGCCCAAGTTACACGCTTAACTGTGGAGTTCTGAGCATTATGAAAAAACAGATATGAATAGTGGGACATTTTGGTGAATGTCAATGGCTCATTTTCTTCATTTACAGTCAAAATCAATTAGGTCCTCCTAATTGTATGCTTATATTAAGGTTAGTGCCATATATTGCACAAGGATTCTATCGAAGCTCTATATTTTCTATGGTAATGATTTGGCGTGTTTGGATGGTTTGGAGCTTCTCTAGCAACCACATAGCTGCAATTACCAAGGGAATTCATGCATATCTATAAGTAGAATGCTTCTGCACCTGTCCTATTTTGTGTCTTCCACAATCATCTGAATCCTCTTGGTATTCATGTATAGGTCCTTAATTTTTCTTTCATTTTTGAAATGTAGTTGTCCTTTTGGGTTCTGGGTACTACCCTATGTACAACGTGCAATATAATATGCAAGGCTTCTCCGCTTTTCTTACGTCATGGATTCCACAATCATATGTTCCTTCTTTTTTTTTTTCTTGGGAAAATTTGAAGGCAAAAGCCCTGATTTCATTAAAGAAAATTAGTTAC
>NW_021372058.1:0-223 GCF_001605985.2 Dendrobium catenatum
AAGTAGAATCTTAAGAGTGTAAGGGAGGGCATCTCCAAATCTTAGGCCTATAGGATGCTAATAGAAGGCTTACACCTATTAGACAAGAGAACTGGAGAAACCAAGGTAGGGAATACCTAACCTTGGGTCTAAGGAAAGGCATCACCCAACCTTAGGACTATATGATGCTGATATAAGACTTACTCTAAAATAGGCAGATTAACTGGAAACCAAAGTAGGGAAT
>NW_021372059.1:0-358 GCF_001605985.2 Dendrobium catenatum
GGAACTAAGGTTTTTCCTAGGGGTGTCAATTTTTGACACGACCTGAATCTGACACGGAAAAATTCAGGTTAGGGTCAACTCGGACCTGAAAATGGTCGGGTTAAACAAATCAATTCGTTTTAAAAACTGGGTCGAGTTCGGGTTGACCCAACAACCCGCAATTGACACGAAAACTCGTATTTAACCCGAAAACCCGAGATTGACCCATTTTTATCCGAAAATTAAAGATTGATCATATTTTTGACTTGAAAACTAGCAATTTTAGGTCAACCTCGGGTCATTCGTGTGGGGTCGGGTTTACCCAAACCCGAATAGGGTCGGGTTTGGGTCCAAGAACCTGACCCATTTAAAAAAAAGG
>NW_021372060.1:0-266 GCF_001605985.2 Dendrobium catenatum
TGGGGAAGCAAACAACTCTCAATGGCAGGTAAAATTAATTTGGTTAAATCTTCTCTTCTAACCATGCCAAGCTTTCTATCAACTAATTATTTGATTCCAAAGAAAATTTTGCTTCAAGTTGATCAATTTGGTAAAGAATTTATATGGCATAAAAGTGGAGGGAAGAAAGGTTTACACTATGTTGCTTGGGATGTATTATGTAAACCAAAATCTGAAGGTGGCTTGGGTTTTCATTCAGCCGTCCAACGGCTTGGACCTCTTAGATC
>NW_021372061.1:0-322 GCF_001605985.2 Dendrobium catenatum
GGATGCTCTCGACATATGACTGGTGATGCCAACCAGTCTGTTGTACTAGAGTCCAAGACTGGAGGCAATGTTACTCTTGGAGACAACACCACCAAGAAGGTGGTAGGCGCAGGTATAATTGGCAATTCCAAGAACCTTATGATTGAAAATGTTTTGCTTGTAGATGGATTGAAGCACAACTTGCTCAGCACCAGTCAACTCTGTGACAAAGTCTTCATCGTGAAATTATTTGCAAATTCATGCATTGTAAGTTTAAGTAACAACACTATTTTGCAGGGAAAGATGCTCAACAACGTCTACATGCTTGATTTAAATAACATTG
>NW_021372062.1:0-238 GCF_001605985.2 Dendrobium catenatum
CCCAGTGAGCCCAAGGGTTGGGCTGATCAAGGAAGGTGTGTTGGGTTGATGGGAACTCAATAGCACCTTGATTTGGATTCAATCTGGTTAAGATCAAAAGATGGCTCAAGGGAGGCCTCTTCTTGGTCACTTGGGTCAAGCCATATGGCTAACCCAAGTGAGCCCAAGGCTTGGGTCACCAAGAGGGGAATCTTGGGTACCTAAGGGTTCATCCCATACATTCAAAGGACTTGGAATG
>NW_021372063.1:0-322 GCF_001605985.2 Dendrobium catenatum
ATTTTGTATTTCTTTGCTCAAGTGATATTTATGCACTTAGAAAAATTTGAAATTTTAGATTATTGATCTTGGAAAGAATTGGTTTCAATTACTCTTGAAAATTATACAAATAGTACAAAAATCAAAAGGAATGCGCAAAGGTTCGCAAATGTGAAAAAGAGGCACAAAATAAGTCCAATGTAAAAAAATGCACAAAAATGTGCCAAAAATTTAAAAAAAGATGCGCAAAGCGCCACATATGGTAATTCTCTTCTTTCCAGATTCTTTCAATCTCTTAATTCAAAATGATCTTATGTTCATTTATATTTCTATTGAACTTTGA
>NW_021372064.1:0-317 GCF_001605985.2 Dendrobium catenatum
GGAAGGGAAGCCGGCTTCGTCGAAACCATCTGATATTATTTCGATGGCGACCTGGCCAGCGTTGTGGGTTGTGGTGGATGCGATGAAGCGGGTGATGGCGGCGGTGGCGAGGCGGCCATGGGCGACGATGCGCTTGCCAAATTGGAGCATTGGGTTGATGTGGCCTTGGCTTGGGTATGGTAGGAGAAGAGCATGCCCTATGGCTTTCTTCTCTGAAGGTTCCATCTCTCTCTCTCTATGTCTCTCTCTTTCTCTCTCTTGAAAGCTCTATATTGAAATAATTGGAGAAGATAGAGAAAGAATGGATGATATTGGTC
>NW_021372065.1:0-303 GCF_001605985.2 Dendrobium catenatum
CACAAACTTGAGAAAGAAGTTCTGAAAGAAGAAAAGTTTGAAGCTAAGAACCTAACTCCTCAGCTAGTGAGGAAGAATAAGAAGTTCGTTAAACAACCTGTCACGTCGGTCTTAGTAGATGGATACCATTGGGTGCCTCGCCTCCCGTCTGCAAAGACGGAGGAGATAGTATTAACTGGGTCTTGCCAGAGTCGCCCTTTTAGTGGTAGACCACCGATCCCACCTTCAAAACTGTCAAAGCTGGCCCCAGTGATAGCAAAGTCTAAAGAAGTCTTTGAAAAGCCAAAACCAGTTGATGTTAAG
>NW_021372066.1:0-483 GCF_001605985.2 Dendrobium catenatum
CTCCTTGTCCTTTTGTTCCCTCGACCGGTACCATTCCTGGCAGTTCATGCAAATAAACAAGGAAAAATAGGGATTAGAAAGCACATTTAATAATTAATAATAAAAATATTTGAAATTTAATGAAAATAAAAGACGTACCTTTCTTCGAGCTTGATCATTGGTTTTGCTGACTTAGCTTTTGAACATTCCACCTTTGAACTCATATTGTATACCATTCTAATTTTTATCCCGAGGAACAAGAAAGGGAAAGAGGAAAAAGAGAAAGAGCGATAGAGGAAGAAAAAGAGCTCTTGTTTTCCTTTTACCACTCAAATAGGTTTATTTTCCAATACTTATATTTTCACTTTGTTCCTTCTCCAAAACCCACTCACTTTCCACTTTCAAGACATACAATTATTTCTTTTCCAACATACATTTTACTTTTCCACATTTATATTACTTGACTTTCAAAATTTATACAAATTCCACAATTCCAATTTTTGA
>NW_021372067.1:0-212 GCF_001605985.2 Dendrobium catenatum
AATGAAACACGATGATTTGGTAGCACCCTAGGGATAATTCGAGTAGCTTACCAGATGAAAACCAATGCAAAATAAATACATAAAAGGAAAACTACCACGAATCCTAAAACATGCAAGAGCAAATCATGCTCTGATACCAGATGATGCAGGACTACATATGCGATGTTTAATTCATTTGGATTTGCACAACTTATGATCAGAATAATTCAAGA
>NW_021372068.1:0-380 GCF_001605985.2 Dendrobium catenatum
TTCTCTTGTTCCAAAAAGCATACTTGATGAAGTAGAAAAAATAAGCAGAAGTTTTTTGTGGAACAAATCAAATGGGAGAAAAGGCACTCATTATGTTAATTGGAAAACGATGTGCTTGCTTATCAAATGGGGAGGTAGATCTCTTCATTCTTGCTCTACTAAAGTTGCTCCTTTAAGATCAAGAATTGAATGGAAATACTTGAATGATAAAGAATCCTTTATCCATAAAGTATTTTATCCTAAATACGAAAACTTATTGGAGAATCTGGACAGCAAAAAATCGGGATCACCAGCATGGAAAATCATCACATCGGTGGCAAAGCAATCAGGCCTTTCATAAGAAGGAAGCTGGGCAATGGAATAGACGTTGATGTGGTAAA
>NW_021372069.1:0-365 GCF_001605985.2 Dendrobium catenatum
TTTATATTTAAGCTTCTAATACAACTGGTAGACAAAATTTTTATGTTGAAGCCTTTATCACAAAGTTTTCTAATGTTGAGAAAATTATGTTTTAAGCCATCTAACAATTAAATATTTCAATAATAAAAATTTTTTAGTTTCCAATTATATCTGACCCCACCACCTTCCAAGTGAGATTATCTCCAAGTGTTACCTTATCTCCTGCCCTAGCCTACAGCATGATGAATTCCTTTATATCTCCAGTCTTATGCCTTAATTACATTTCCTGTCCAAGTAGCACATGCTCTCACCGGGCCTTGTGAGAGTAGCCCTACAAAATCATTAAAGATTAGATTTATGAACCCAAAAAAGTTTAGGTTCCACCT
>NW_021372070.1:0-218 GCF_001605985.2 Dendrobium catenatum
GAAGCTCCACTTGAATCTGAAGCTCCACCTCAAAACAGATCTAAACTGATTTTTAACCAAGAATAGTTAAATCTTGCTTTCATTCGTCCCGATGCCCTATCTGTCTTGATTAATGCGGACCTCTTGAACATGCTCCAGCACAGAGGTGCGCTTGATCATGACCTGGTCTTGCTTGTTGCACACTTCTTTATATATTATCATCATAAATCATCGTAAGT
>NW_021372071.1:0-223 GCF_001605985.2 Dendrobium catenatum
AATTAATATTTAATTAAGTTGTAATTAAAATACTTTTTAAATTTAATGAAATTTTGTTTTAATATTATCTTTCAAGATTGTATGTATTTATTAGGGTTAATTGAGGAAGGTTTTATATATTTATATAGTTTATTTGAATTTTAATTAATTATTGGAGTTTCCAAAACCTTAAAGAAGAGTTAATGATCAATTAATTATTTTTTGAGATTGATTGATGTCAAAT
>NW_021372072.1:0-455 GCF_001605985.2 Dendrobium catenatum
AAATATTTATTTTCTGATTTTTCATGCTTCTTCTCTTAGTAAATGGATGAAGCAAATGATACGAAAGGTTTACGCTTTCTTCTAAATTTTAGGGTTTAGTAATAGTTGTATAACTAGCATATATGTTCAATGTGGTGTTCAATTTTTGTTTTTTTTCTGAATTTAAAACTTATTTTAAGATAATTTCCCTCTTTTTTGTGCTATGGTTGCGCTATGGTTATGGTTGCGATATAGTTCTGATTTTTCTTGTTGTTATAGATGAGGACGCCGTATCAATGGCCAGTAACATCTAGATGTTATGTTACTTCTTTCCGGAAATATTGTGATACTTTTATCGAGATCATTGATGATGAAGTGGAGCAAACATTAAAGAATCTGAACATTCATCAATTTTTGAAGTTCCCTGCATTCCAGCATTATATACCACTTCTTTTTGAGGTTCTCAAATTTTGGAG
>NW_021372073.1:0-357 GCF_001605985.2 Dendrobium catenatum
GAGAGAGAGAGAGAGAGAGAGATGAATATAGAAAGCGGGAGAGGGAGAGGAAGAGGGAGACAGAGAGATAGAGATAGAGAGAGCAAGGGAAGAGAGAGAGAAGATAGAGAAAGAGAAAAGAGAGGGAGAGATAGGGGAGAGAGAGGGAGAGAGAGAGTGACTGAGAGAGAGAGAGAGAGAGTAAGGGAAGAGAGAGAGAGAGAGCAAGGAAAGGGAGAGCGAGAGAGTAAGGGAGGAGAGAAAGAGAAAGAGAAAGAGAGAGAGAGATAGAGAGAGAGAGATGGAAAGAGAGGTAGAGATAGAGAAAGAGATGGAAAGAAAGGTAGAGGGAGAGAGGGAGGGAGGGAGAGAGCGAAA
>NW_021372074.1:0-374 GCF_001605985.2 Dendrobium catenatum
AGAAGTTTTCTAGGGACTAGGATAGACCCCAGAACGATATGAAACCACAAAACTTAAACTTAGTGATATCTAAAACATCACTGAATTTTCTAGGAATTTTTAGGAGCTTTTAGAGCCCTTAGCTAACTAACCATAATTAACCTGCTAATTAAGGCCTCAAGACCTCCCAAAAAATACAATAAATACATATTAGGTCATAAAATTACCCATAATACCTCAAACTGACCAGAATTTGATCCTTGATCTTAGATAAATAGGGCTCCCTAGTTTGACTCTAGGTTGACCCATAATTTGACCATAGGTGGAAATTACCTTTTTGTCCCTAATAAATTATTATAAATTATTAAAAATCCCAAATTTTCCCCAAACACTTG
>NW_021372075.1:0-866 GCF_001605985.2 Dendrobium catenatum
TGGAGGAGAATTTGAAAATGAAATATTTGAGAATTTTTATAAGGAGAAAGGAATTGATCACAATTTTTCTGCATCTAGAATCCCTCAGCAGAATGGGAAAGTCGAAAGAAAAAATAGAACATTAATAGAAGCCACCCAAGCAATGTTGGCAGAATACTCACTTCCTAAATACTTTTGGGCTGAGGAGGTTAGCACTGCATGTTATATTTTGAATAGGGTGAATGTGAGATCTAAATTAAATAAAACACCTTATGAGTTGCTAAAATGAAGAACACCTAATTTGTCTCATTTGCATATTTTTGGTTGCAAGGTGTTTATACATAACAATGGAAAATCTGCTTAGAAAAATTTGATCCAAAATCAGATAAAGGAATTTTTGTTGGATACTCAAGTGTTAGAAAATCTTATAGAGTATTCAATAGAAGAACTTTGGTAATTGAGGAGACCACACATGTTGTATTTGATGAATCTAGAAATTTGGAAGAGCCAAATGTTGTAGAATATGAGATTGAGGATAACTCCTAAAAGATTGATAAAATAAATTTGGAAGAAAATTTTGAAGAAAATATGGAAGAAAATTTGGAGATAGAAAACCCTTTGCCTAGATATTAGAGATTTATTAAAAAGCATCCAAAGGAGTTGATAATTGGTAAACCTAGTGAGGGTGTAAGGACTAGGCATGGATTAAACAAAGAAGTCAGTCATTCTTTTTTTTTTTTGAAGATTGCAAAGATGCATTAATGAATAAAGAAAAAAGCTACAACAAGTTCAAAGAAAAACATCCTCATATTCCTTCTTCAAAAGACATGATAGGGAAGAAGGAATATCAGTAGAAGAAATAGAATCAAAAAAGAAATCATTCTTCA
>NW_021372076.1:0-230 GCF_001605985.2 Dendrobium catenatum
TTTCCCGGCAAAATTTTGCGACGGCTAATTTCCCGCAAAATTTTCCAGCAGACTTTTCCGGCGGCTTTCCGACGGATTACCGGCGGTTTTCCGGCGGCTTTTTAACGTTTCCGGCGGCTTTTAAAAAATTTAATGAAACTGAATACAATTTTAAGTATTTTTAATGATTTAATAAAAAAATATTAACAATTTAATTAATTTTTATTTTAAAATTAATTATTTAGTTGAAT
>NW_021372077.1:0-349 GCF_001605985.2 Dendrobium catenatum
AACATTTCGCATTTAATTGAGCTAAATCACATTCATCTAAAGTCCATTCAGTAAAAGCAACTTCAGTTTTCACACCATTAATTTCACGAGAAGGTGGAGAATAACCTTCTTGAATAAGCATCCACATGTGATAATCAGTGGATTGTAAAAATGTTGACATGCAAGTTTTCCAAAAATCAAAAGGTAGGTTATCGAACAGAAGAGGTTAGGTAATAGAATACCCTTCCGTAGTGTTACGATTCCCAATGTTATCCATGGATCAAATTCAAAAATTTTTCAAACTTTAATTTTCAAATCCCGCTCTGATACCACTTGACAGTTCGTTAAGGGATGTTAAGCCCTATGAACT
>NW_021372078.1:0-3329 GCF_001605985.2 Dendrobium catenatum
CTAGCACAAAGATAAACACTAAACATTATATCAGGTTGGCTAGCAGTCTGGTAAACTAAAGATTCAATCATCCCCCTATACTTCTTCTGATCAACTTATTTTCTATTTGGGTCCTTATCCAATTGAATTCCTGAGGTTATGGGAGTAGTAATTGGCTTGGCTTTGTCCAATTCATATTTCTTTAAGATGTCCTTTATATACTTTGCTTGGCTCAAAAAAGTTCCATCATCTAATTGTCTAATGCTAAACCCCACAAAGTAGAACAATTCTCCCATCATACACATCTCAAACTCCTTACTCATTATTTTAGAAAAATCATCACATTGCCTTTTATCAGAAGATCCAAAAATTATATCATCGATATAGATCTAAATAATGAGTAAATCATCTCCTACTTTCCTTAAGAAAAGGGTGGTGTCTACACTCACCTCACAAAACTCCCGTTCTAGTAAGAATGTGCGAAGCCTCTCACACTAAGCATTGGGTGCCTGCTTTAATCCATATAAGGCATTTTTTAATTTGAAAACATGATTTGGAAATTGGAAACTCTCAAAACCTGGGGGTTATTCTACAAACACATCCTTTTTTATTTCCCCATTTAAAAAAGTACTCTTAACGTCCACTTGGAAATTCTTAAATCCCTTATAACAAGCAAAGGCTAATAACACTCTAATGGCTTCCAATCTGGCTACAGGGGCAAAAATCTCCTCCAAATCTATCCCTTCTATTCGGTTATAATCTTGCCTTATTCCTAACCACCACTCCAAAATCATTCACCTTATTCTTAAAGACCCACTTGGTTCTAACTACACATTGTCCCTTAGGTCTTTCTACAAGCTCCCTAACATCATTTCTAACAAATTGGTTCAACTCCTCTTACATGGCTAAGATCCAAAACTCATCAGTAAGGCCATGCTTTATGTTTGTGGCTTCAATCATTAAGATAAAGTCAGAGTGGTTCACTTCCTTTCTAAGTCCATTTCTAGTCCTAACTCATCAGAAGGGTCTCGTAAGATCAGATCTTTAGGGTGACTCGAAGAGTATCTTCAATCTCTAGGCAAAGTGTGTGAAAGTTCAACCCTTCCCTCCAGATCTACATTTTCTACTTCTTAGATAACCTGTCCTACTCCTTTAGTGTTTTGGTGCTCTACCCCCTTCTCCAAGTTTTATAATCCAGCGGCAATCTCTCCATCATCATCATTCTCAACTCTAGGCTTTCTAGGATCAGACTCATCAAACACTACATGTGTAGTCTCTTCCACCACCAAAGTCCTCTTATTAAACACCCTAAAAGACTGTCCAACACTAGAATATCCTAAGAACACTCATTCATCATATTTTTGGTCAAATTTTCCAAATTGAGACTTCCCATTATTGTTAATAAAAACCTTACAACCAAATACATGAAGGTGGGAAAGATTGGGTGTCCTACCCTTAAGGATCTCATAGGTTTTCTTATCATATTTGTCTCTAACATTCACCCTATTCAACACATAACAAGCTGTGTTAACCGCTTCAGCCCAAAAGTATTTTGGAAGTAAATACTCAGCAAGCATGGCTCTAGCAGCTTGCACTAAGGTCTGGTTCTTCCTTTCAGTTACCCCATTCTGCTTTGGGGTCCTAGGAGCTGAGAAGTTGTGGCTAAAACCCTTATCCTCACAAAAATCTCCAAATCTCCTATTTTCAAATTTTCCCCCATGGTCACTATGAATGGTCAAGATCTCACAGCCTACCTTTTTTTGAATCCAAGTGAAGAAGACTCTAAACTCATGAAATGACTCATTTTTGTGTGACATAAATCTAATCCAAGTAAACCTCGAGTAGTCATCGACAATCACAAACCCATAGACTTTCCCTCCTAAGCTGGCAGTGCTAACGGGTCCAAACCAATCCATGTGAAGGACTTCTAAAGGTCTAGAGGTGCTATTGTCCTTAATGGAATAAAAAGTGGAGTGGATATGCTTTCCTAATTGGCATCACAAAGTTGGTCTTTTGAAAACTTAAGCTTGGGTACACCTTTAATTAGGTCTTTTTGGGTCACTTTCCTAAGAGTTTTCATACTGGCATGACATAATCTCCTGTGCCACAACCATGAATCATCATTAGTAGTTTTTAAGTAAAATGAAGTAGCACATTCAATGTTATTTAAATCAAGCATGTAAATGTTATTGATCTGCTTTCCCTGTAAGATAGTGTTATTATTTAAGCTCATAATGCATGAATTTATCAAAAATTTTATGATGAAGCCCTTATCACAAAGCTGACTGATGCTGAGCAAATTATGTTTTAGTCCATCTACAAGCCAAACATTTTCAATTAGAAGATTCTTGAAATTACCAATTATACCTGATCCTACTACCATCCTGGTGGTGTTGTCTCCAAGAGTCAATTTGCCTCCTATCCTGGTCTCCAGCATTATGAATTGACTGGCATCGCCAGTCATATGTTGAGAGCATCCACTGTCCAGGTACCACATGCTCTCACGAGGCCTTTTGTGAGAGCTTTCCTGTAAAATTATCAAATGTCAGATTTAGGAACCCAAATGTGTTTGGGTTCCTTCTTATGGAAAGTAGAATGCAATGCATGCTGTGGATCATGTAACTTGGGTCTCCAGATGCAATATGGGCTATGGTGAATGGTGCAAGTATGTGCTATGTGTCCTAGCATGCCACATGAAAAACATCTAATTCCAGAAAGAGGATGCACTAATCTACTCGTATGGTGATGCTTTTTATGCGATGCATGAAATGAAGATTTTTTATTTTCAAAGGTTTTTAAATTTTCTAATTTTTTATATTCTTTTTCTAACTTAGAATAGGACAATTTTAAAGAATCATGAGAATTAGATAACTCAACATGCTTTTTGTTTAATACATCAAACTCATCAAGTAAAGCCAAGTGATTTGAATCAATTGTTGAATGATCTTTGAGAAACATTTCATGCTCTTTTTATAAATTAAAAAATTCTAATTTCAGGCTAGCATAAGTTTTCTTAAGTTTCCTATATGAAGCATGAATTTTTTTAGAAACTTCAAGGAGTTGCTCATAGGTTAGTTCACATACCTCTTCTTGGTCACTTTGACCAAGATTATTGTCGTTCATTAAGCACAAGTTTGTTATCTCCTTCTCAGGTTCAATTTCAGAGGAATCTGATGTAGAATCCACCTAGAATGCCTTTTGGACTCACTTCTTACTCTTGTCCTTTTTAAGGATTAGTTTCTCCTCACCCTTCTCCTTACTTTGGCGAGACTTAAGCGTAGGACAATCAGCTTTAACGTGTCCAGGCTTCCTGCATTCAAAGCAAATTGTTTCATTAGAATTTTAAAATT
>NW_021372079.1:0-210 GCF_001605985.2 Dendrobium catenatum
ATGTTGTAACGTCTAATCCGACAGGAAGGGAACGTCGTCGAAGGAGCGAAGTCGAACATCAACGAAGGAGCGAAGTCGAACAACGACGAAGGAGTCGAAGAAGCGACTCGTGCAATCTCAACACCTCCTGCGAACTTGCGAAGCAACGAAGCTGAACAGCAAGGACACCTAGATGCCTCAGCCATCACTATTTAACTTAATTAATATAAT
>NW_021372080.1:0-395 GCF_001605985.2 Dendrobium catenatum
ATTCGAGATGAATCACATAATTCTAAGTCTGAATGCCGTTATGGGATTTTATTTTCATCCTTCGGGGTGATATATTTTTTCGAACGAGCTAGTTCGACTTTTAGAATTAAGATTCAACCTCAATTCTAAAATTCCCAAAAAAAACTAATATTTTTCAAAACATGTTTTCAAAATTCCACAAACAATCAAAACTAGATTTTACTAAGGATCGCCTTTGTGATGCATGTCAATTAGGAATGCAGGTGAAGTCCTCTTTTCATTTCAATAAGGATCTTAGAACTAGTAAACCATTATAAATTTTATACATGGATCTTTTTGGACCAGTTGGAACTGTAAGTTTAGGAGGGAAGGTATACGAATTTGTTATTGTGGATGATTACTCGAGATTCACTTGG
>NW_021372081.1:0-555 GCF_001605985.2 Dendrobium catenatum
AGTACAGATATCACCTACGACAGTGGTGATCAAGATCTTCAAGTATGTAGGGTACAAGGGCAGCCCAGTGTATGAAAGAAGACCGTCCCCTGTAAATAAGTACAATTAGCAAAATCACCTGAGATTGGTGACAGGTGGGCACGATGTAGGCAACAATGGGTCTCCTACGAACAATTCCAAGAGCTCGTAGTGGCTACAATGGGTTCCCATAAATATGTACAAGTCGCTTGTGGATAACAATAATGGGCATATCATAGGTACAACGAACCACTGTGGGCACAAGTACGAGCATCACCTACGACAGTGGTGATCAAAGTGCTGTCAGTATTTCGGGTACAAGGGCAACTCGATGTGCGAAAAAGAATACCCCCCCTGGCAGAAGGGAAGAAATGTTTGAATAAGTTAGAACCAAACTTTCTGATGTTCCAAAGTCTCTTCTTAGTTCCATACTTGAGAATAAAACAGCTATGGTGTCTACAAACACCGGAGATAACGAGTCGCATGGGTCCCGACGAGTGTGTTATTGGTACACACGTGACGCCTAGGGATGCTGTG
>NW_021372082.1:0-252 GCF_001605985.2 Dendrobium catenatum
ATACTAGCAAGCTCTCAACCGACAGGTTGGTGCTTCGCAAGTTCAATGAAAAGGGTGAGAGGGCTCTAGGTTCAATCACCTTGCTCTTACAAATAGGAGATTTGAAAACTGAAGCTAAATTTCATATAATCGATTTGGCAACGTCCTTTAATGCCCTTTTAGGTAGGCCTTGGATTCATGAATATAGAATGGTTCCATCAACCCTTCACCAGTGCTTCAAGTACCAACGAGATGGCATTGAACATGTGATTA
>NW_021372083.1:0-256 GCF_001605985.2 Dendrobium catenatum
CAAATACTTCCTAACTACATTCAAATCATAACTTTCAATCTTTCAATACCTTGGCTTTGTTAAATGATACTAATTTTATTAGTAATTATTTGCTAAAGCTTTCATTGTCATTATCGACATTTAAATAAATTAATCGATTCAAATCTTTCAAACAATTAACTCAAATTTACATGAACTTTTCATTCTGACTTTCTATCAAAATTCCTTCAATTTATATATTCAAATCTTCAATTTCAACTCTGGATCTAGTTGATCG
>NW_021372084.1:0-328 GCF_001605985.2 Dendrobium catenatum
CCACCTACTAAAAATAGTAGAATGCCTCTAACTGCAATTAAAAGAGAGTTAGAGGAAGAAGAGAGCAGAAGGGAGGAGCATTATGTCTCAAGCCTCAAGGGGTATAGGATGAAAAGAGAGGAAATTATTAAAATATGGGAGAAAAATTTGTCTCTATTTTGTTCAAAATTTTTTATAAAAATCCTTCTTGAAAAAATTTGGGGCCCAAATATGCAGTTTTTGAAATTTAAAAAAAATTTCAATGCGGACTCCATGGCAAAAAAAAATAGCTCTTTGACTAGAGCCACTTTATGTGGCTCTTTCAAAAAAATAGAAGAAGTGGGTGACA
>NW_021372085.1:0-668 GCF_001605985.2 Dendrobium catenatum
TATGTTGGTAGCATTTTCATGGTCGAAACTAGAGGGTACAACAAAGAGGCCGAACCTGGTAGGCGCCGGCTTGCTAGAGATGATGATCCACATGTTGCTGGGTCCGATTCAAATGAGTCCGTAAGTGCTAAGGGTGAGGAGCATATTAAAGATTTGGAGAATCAGTTGACAACTATGATGTCACAAGTTCAAGAAATGCAAGAAAGATTTGATAAGTCAGAGAAGGATTCACTTAAGATTCAACAAACGAATTGAGAGATTGTAGAAAGGATTAGAAAGACAGAATCTAGTCCCAATCCTCCCGAGTCAACACTAGTGATCCCTCCTTGCCTACCAGAGGCATATCCAGCAGCACCTATAGTTTCCCCTGTCCCTCCAACTCTGTCTCAGAAGGATATTAAGCAACTGATTGAGGACCAGGTAAGGGAGGCCTTAGCCTTTTTGCAAGGAACCGCATGTATTCCAAAGGGTAGACCCTACCCCGAAGAATATGATTCAGTTCCTTACCCTAAAGGCTTTGTGCCACCAACTTTTAAAATTTTCACTGGAATAGAAAACCCGAGACAGTATCTGGCCCACTTCAGAGCAAGTTGTTGCAATGCGGGAGGGTCGGTTGCTCTACTATTTTGCCAATTTGTAAGTAGTCTATCCGGCATTACTTTTGAGTG
>NW_021372086.1:0-220 GCF_001605985.2 Dendrobium catenatum
TACATGATTAAGCATGAATCTCAATACATATTATAACTAGAAATTCCCAGAATCAAATTCACAGCCATCCATTCTCTATTTTCAACAAATTTATAATCAAACTAAAAGCCCCAATGAGACAAACCCATCAATAATAAAAGTGATATGATTTGATACCAAATGAGACAAATCAAGCACTTGAAGGTTAATTGAAAATTTTAAGACATAATTGAATGACCAA
>NW_021372087.1:0-755 GCF_001605985.2 Dendrobium catenatum
AACTATATTAAATCAAATTACCCGAGATCTATGACATTTAACAATGAAAAACAAAACAAAAAACATAATATTAATGAAAGAAAAACAAACATAACTAATGAAATAAAAAAAATACTAACAAACATAACTAATGAAATAAAAAAAACACTAACAAACATATAAAGAAAATTAACAAACACATTAATACATTACAAATTTTATTTGTAGAAATTTAACTTTTAGCATTAAGATCAATCACACCAAATCTAGTTCTTACATTGCTAAACGTATCAAATGCTAGTAGTTTTGTAAAAATATTTACAAGTTGATTCTCAATAGCAACATAGTGCAATTCAATTTCTCCTTTAGCCACATAATCTCTAATGAAGTGATGCCTTATATCTATATGCTTGGTTCTAGAATATTGAATAAGATTTTTTGAAATATATATAATACTTGTATTATCAAAAAAAAAAAAAATTGAATAAGGCGAATAGAAAATCCTAAATTAATTAGTTGTTATTTTAACTAAAGAACTTGTGCCACACAACAACTTAAGGCAATGTATTCTGCTTTAGTAGTAGAAAGGGCTACTGAATTCTATTTTATGCTAGACTAAGAAAAAAAAGAGTTTCCTATGAATTAATAAGTTCTAGAAGTAATTTTTTGATCAACCCTACATCCTACAAAATTTGAATTAGAATATCTAATGATTTCAAAAGAAGAGCTATGCTTAGGATACCAAATCCCTAAATTTTGAGTTCCCAAATGATATC
>NW_021372088.1:0-210 GCF_001605985.2 Dendrobium catenatum
GCATAAATCAATGGTATCAATGAATCTGTGAATCTATGCCGTCCATGTCCATATCGATATCAATATCAATAATCAATAATCAATAGTAGTATCAATGCTCGATGATCAATCAATGAAATCAATCAATGAAATCAATGAATCCGGACGTTAAGCAATCAATTCGATAAATCCAACAAATCAATAAATCAATGCATATCAGGAAATCCATAT
>NW_021372089.1:0-415 GCF_001605985.2 Dendrobium catenatum
GATGAGATCATTTCCACAAATGAAGGAGGTCACCGCAGGTACATAGTTCATTGGACAGGGAAATCGGAGACCGAGGACATGTGGATTGATCAGGAGGAGCTGCAGTGAGTGGACCATGGCCCACTAGAGTGGTACGAGAGTTCTGCAGATGATTACTCGACGAAGTCGAGTTTTCTCCCACCTGGGGAGAATGATGAGTACATCGTCAGCGATTTCGAAACGTGTACCATCGGAGACACCTGAGATCGACGGCCACGATCAGGAGTTTTAATTTTTAGTCATGTTATGTAGTAGTTTATTTTTTTTTTCAATTTTTTCGTTTTTACCCTTATGGGTATTTGGTCCCTGTTCTAGCCCAACGGGCATTTTAGTCTTTTGTTTCCTTTGTCATTTTAGGCCTATATATATGGTCATT
>NW_021372090.1:0-722 GCF_001605985.2 Dendrobium catenatum
ACATTTGTAGTTTTAGGAAACTTACATGTCTACTTTTTTGCAATCAATTGACTATCGCATGTCAATTTTTGTACATGAAGGTTATACTAGACCAACTAGAATTATTGATGATATTAGAATTAAAACACCATTTACTAATTATACTTTAGAAAAAAGAAAATTAGCATAATTAAATGTAAAATGTTTAAACAAATTTTTTTTTTACTTTGAAATCTGAGGGTTATATACAAGTTTCTACTTGTAAAAACGGAAAAGAAATCTGAGATAAACTTTGCTTAACTTATGAAGGAATAAATGAGGTAAAACAAACTAAGTTGAACATTTTACTACATGACTATGAACTATTTTGCATGATACCAAATGAGTGAATTTTTTATATGTATATAAGGTTTATTTAGACTATTACTTCGTTGCATGTTTTAGGTAGAGAACTTACAAATTTTGAAAAAGTTAATAAAATTTTACATTGTCTACCTTCTGCTTATTATGCAAAAATAACTAACATTATTGAGTCTAAAGATCTGAATGTATATTCTATTGATAATCTACTTGGACCACTTATTGCTTATGAGCAATGAGTGAATTAAAAATAGATCAATACAAGTGACAAAAGAAAAGAAAGAAATATAACATTTAAAGTTAATGATTTAGTAAGTGATCAATCAATGTGAGAGGATGAAAAAGATATTGTACTCATGACTAAGAAATTTAAAAGTTTTCTT
>NW_021372091.1:0-279 GCF_001605985.2 Dendrobium catenatum
AATTGTTAAATTTAAAATTTTAAACCCTCCTTAGATTTAAATATGAAACTGATTAATTATATGTAGCAAGTAGATTTTAAATTATGGTAAAATAATTTTTCAACCACAAAAAAAATAGAACATGCAGAATTTAAAGCAGCAGAAATAAAAGATACAAAGGTTTATAGTGGTTCAGTCAAACATGACCTACATCCACTCCCTAAAGTCTCCCACTTTAGGTATTACACTATTACCAAAGTGACTCTCTTTTTTCTCCCACAGCAAGGCGGAGAAACCTTT
>NW_021372092.1:0-411 GCF_001605985.2 Dendrobium catenatum
CGACCCTCCTCCCCACATGAACCTCACGGCCCAACATTCCACCCGAACCCCTTCTCCCCTGCTAAACCGCCGACCACCTCTTCCCTAGTCGCCGACAACCTCTTCCCTAATCTACCGGCTACCACCTCTCCTCCCTCCTTATTTTATTTGTTTCCTATTATGGTTTATTTTATTTTGGGATATATTCGAATTCAAATTTCAAATATTTGAAATTCAAAATATTTCATAATATGTAAACTCTATTCTGGGAAAGTTCATTATTGAGATACTATTTGAAATTTCATTAAGAAAGGACTAAATCAAATCTGTCCAATCTTAATATTTTAAATTAAGAAGCTTGCTAATTCACCCAAATTTCCCTCCATGATTTTCTTCCTTCCCTGGATGCCGCCGGCTCCCCATCTCTCACCA
>NW_021372093.1:0-335 GCF_001605985.2 Dendrobium catenatum
GATTACCCTTAGGTTAGGTACGATCTGGATGTTGATGCAGTTTTCTGCAGGTGGCCACGCTCATGCAGGGCAATATAAAAGGGGGCTAAATCAATAAAAAAATTGTCAATTGTTATAACTGCTTGCACAGGTGCTTCAGCTGCTAAAGCCCCAAAATAAAAGAAGCGTGGCCAGTGTGTTTACTTACTTTTCTGCTCAAATATAACTGCTTGGGAATAATTTCTTTTTTATTTATTAACTGCTTAGGATAACCCTGCAGGTGAGTCTAGATTTTTTATTTATTAACTGCTTAGGATAACCCTGAGGGGAGTAGACCTTTTCTATTTGGAGATCCA
>NW_021372094.1:0-224 GCF_001605985.2 Dendrobium catenatum
CATCTCTGAGGCTCACAAGCGTCTCCTACTTGCATACGTCTTCGCTGGCCTCGTTCTCCTGGGTGCCCTACCTCACATCCGAAAGAAGTGACAATCTGTATTTTTATTTACAAGTCTTAGTATCAGTCATCACAAAATATTCTAAATATGTTAGATTTATGATATAACATGAAATAATTAATTTAAATCAGTTGCTTGTAAAAAACATTAATATATTTAAATTC
>NW_021372095.1:0-268 GCF_001605985.2 Dendrobium catenatum
GCCGGACTCGTGTTCCCAAACCTCCTCCGGTGCCGCCGTTTGCTTCCGACAGCAAGTGCAGTTTCAAAGATGACATGGAGCAATCGGAAGCCCATATAGTTTCGAATGGGGATATGAACGATGACGAAGATTCCAGTTCGGACTTGCTGGATTGGGAGACAGATGCTGATTCCACCGCTGCTCAGCTCATCGAAACACGCCTAGAGCGCCAGTATTCCATTCCGTTGGACTCGCAGATACTAGATCCAACACATACAGCTGATACTTC
>NW_021372096.1:0-719 GCF_001605985.2 Dendrobium catenatum
GCTCCGGTGGTCCACCCAGGCCGATCCTGACTGAAAGCCTTCCAAAGGCTGTGGCTCGCCGGCTTGAGGCTCAAGAGCTATCTGGAATGGTGCCCCTTTCCACTTGGCATCAATCCGAGACCCCCTCCGATTCAATCCTGGCCGTCCGAGCTCGCGGGAGGAGGCTGAATAGGCTGATGCTCCACAGAGCTCAAGGATCGATCCCAGTGTTTCGGAATGACTCCCTAGAGTTCCACCAATCTCCCAGCATCTTCCCTCGAGCTCCCAGACCTCTCCTTCCATCACTTCGAGCGAACTCCGGCGAAAGGCTTCGACATCCCGCTCGAAGTCGTACCTCCGGCCATCCTCCAGTCGCGGCCTCTGAAGGAGACCTTTTCGCCTTCGTCCCCTGAAGCTTCCAGATAGAGAAGCTCATCCGTTGAGACTTTCTCTGCGGTAAATCCTTTGTCCCGAGCTCCCTAGCTAGGTAGTCCGGTCAAGTGTGAAGGAAACCTTCACCCCAACGGATTTTCACCGTTGGATTGAAGGTTTCCACCCCCTGATCCTCCCTGTGAAATTTCGTCGAAGTACACAGGCGGGATCACTCGGATCACGCCAGAGAAGGTTCACGGCTTCGGATAAGAGCGGAGGTTGAAGACGAAATCTTAGCCGTTTATTCTGATCAACGGCTCAGATTAGATTCCGCTGTTTCAGAACGCGTTTGATCCCAGCCGTCCGAT
>NW_021372097.1:0-212 GCF_001605985.2 Dendrobium catenatum
TTGTCCATGGAGTTGGTTAGATGCGACGTAACTCCTAAATCAAGTAGCAAATTTCTTGAAGTGTTTTCGGAAGTAATGACCAGTGCCTTGCAAGATGAAGGAACATATTGCGTGTTTAACCGGTGCCAGCAAGACGTCGCAGAGTGTCCTTTCTTGAGACAGATTTGACAAAAAATTTGTTGATTAGGCGATGGACACCTGGACTGGGCGCA
>NW_021372098.1:0-304 GCF_001605985.2 Dendrobium catenatum
GGACTATCTATAAGTACCATTCCTAAATGTGTGAAAACACTAGTGCTATTTGTATATCTAACAATCTAATTCAACACTCCTACACAAAGAATATAGAAATTAGGCTTCACTTTATAAGAGATCATGAAGCCAACAAAGATATAGAACTTCATCATATAACTATTGGAGAACAATTGACAGAAATCTTTACTAAACCTCAAGCCAATGACACCTTTGGCACCTTGAGAACTATACTAGGTGTCATAGACAAACATGCTTAGTTTCAGGATGAATTTATAATTTCTTTTATCATTTGAAATCAACC
>NW_021372099.1:0-285 GCF_001605985.2 Dendrobium catenatum
GAATGAAACCCAACGCAATCCACATTCGGATTAAATCATCTTTATCAAACTTATGATCTTGTGCGAACATGCCGCAAAATGCAAAACAACTTTTTAAAGGATTTGGCAGAACTATATAGCTCAGTCTTAAGATGGAATCGACAGAAGCCTGACCCAATAAATTGCTTTCTAGAACTGTCCTCCAACGCCTTTCATCCAAGTCAAGAGAATTTAGAACACCACCAATGACCTTTGCTGCCAAAGGAGATCTTGAAAGCTTTTTAACTATATCTCGAGCAATGACTC
>NW_021372100.1:0-243 GCF_001605985.2 Dendrobium catenatum
ATAAGAGCCTTCCTTTGAATTTCAAATCAAAACCACGACTAATCAAGCCTGGTTTCCCTCCAATTAACCTCCCAATTCGATCCTAGCCGCTGATCTTAGGATTAGGAGCCTTAAATAGTGAAAATTAGGTTATTTTTGGATCTTTTTCTTCTTGCTCGAGCTCTAGACCGTCGGAGGCCCTGAGACTTTGTGAGAGGACTCCCATCCCCCTTCCCCACTTTTCTCGTTCGAAACCCGACCGCC
>NW_021372101.1:0-247 GCF_001605985.2 Dendrobium catenatum
AAAAAAAGAAATATGCGTGATATTGGGCAACTCATTCTACAAACAAACTCTGAATCCTCCATTTCTATGGCTAATAGTAAGTTTGATCAGTCAGAATTTTGTGACCTGTTTATTGCATGTATCATTATGCATGACTTGCCATTTCAGTGTGTTGAGTGGGTTGGAGTTCGAGCTCTTCTAGATGAGCCAAATCTAGATGCGGAGATTGATTTAGATATTTTTTCAGTTCTGGAAAGGCAATCAATAT
>NW_021372102.1:0-250 GCF_001605985.2 Dendrobium catenatum
TCAATTTGAATTTTCAAAAAAGTAATATCTCCTAATCCCCCCCTCACTAGAATAAACCCTTTTTTAAAAAAATAGGGGATATAAAAATATTTTTGATGTTTTAAAATTTTTGAAAAGAAAGAAAGAAATGGATACAAAATCAACAGTACGTTCTCCCCCTTTGACATTATCAAAAAGAGAGGAGGTACGAAGAAAAAAAAAACACAAAGAACGCTCCCTGATCTAGTGAGAAAACAAAATATTCTTAAAA
>NW_021372103.1:0-212 GCF_001605985.2 Dendrobium catenatum
GATAGATTGAGCAAGTACGCTCATTTCATTCCCCTCCTACATCCTTACACCGCGGTGACAGTGGCTTCAGCATTCATTAGAGAGGTGGTCAGATTACATGGCATACCAGAGGCGATTGTATCAGATAGAGAAGGTGTTCCTCAGTCATTTTTGGAAGGAATTGTTCAGGTTACAAGGTACAGTTTTAAAGAGGAGCACCGCTTACCACCCAC
>NW_021372104.1:0-250 GCF_001605985.2 Dendrobium catenatum
CTATTGAATTATTTTAGATCATATTTCAGTAGTTAATGAATTATTTTGGATTATATTTGAGTTAGACGAAAAAATTGGATACTTTAGATAGTCTTGGACTAAAACCATGGTTTTGAAAATCAGACAGAACCGGCCAGTTCAACTGGCCAACCATTGTATCGGTCCCGATCAGGTTCCATTTATAATATATTTAAATAATTTAATTTAATATAAAATATTTTTTAAAATTTTAAATTAATTTAAATTTAAC
>NW_021372105.1:0-217 GCF_001605985.2 Dendrobium catenatum
GACATCAGAAAATAAGTGCGGTGATGATATGCCAATAAAAACCCCATTCAATCATATACAAATCTTGAGATAATGTTTGAATTGGAAACTTATGGAATTAAATTCAATATCATCCAAAACTCTAATTTCAAGAAAACTTATAGTCGAATTGTACATTTCTACAAAATGGTTGTTGAATCTTAAATGCTTGTAGTGAAATTGAGCATCTAGATAAGAT
>NW_021372106.1:0-1302 GCF_001605985.2 Dendrobium catenatum
ATCACTCTGAACAATAGATCCAAGATATCTAAAATGGGTACTCTTATTAATGACTTGATCGCCCAGTCACAATACCCTTACTAGGTCTATTACTATTAAAATTACATTCCATATATTTAGTTTTAGATCTACTCAAGCGAAAACCTTTAGACTATATAAGGTTTATGCACAATTGGGGTGAGGTGTGCCTCAAGGCATTCCTCAGCACAATTTTGATGTAAATTTGAAGAGATGCAAAACTCTAAAATTATGATTTAAGTAATTTTAAAATTTAAATTTAAAAATTTTTAATCTATTATTAAACATATTTACTTTATATAAACCAAATCAAATTTGAGAAAAAAGCACACAATCTCAAAATCATGGCCACATGCTGCAGAACCCTTATGCCCATATCGATCCTGCCAAGTCGCCATTGTTGCTTTTCCACTACAACTCTTGCTACAATGCCTCACCTCTTGTTGTTGAAAACTCATTTTCTTAGTTTTAGTCAGAGGGAGGAGAGAAAGCAATTAGTTGCAATATGATGATTTTAATGAAGATCCTCTAAGTGATAAGAGTAGGGGGATTTTTAATTTATAAATTATGACGTTGGACTTCTTATTTATGTTGAATTGAGTGTGTGAGAGACTATTTATTTAGCACTTACTATGGCATTTTATGGCTTTTCTTACTTTATTATCTTACTTTGATGTTATTATGTTATTATTTCGTATTTTTTATGAATTTAATGATTTAATTATTAAACTTACATCTGAAAATGTCTTGAGGCTTATGCCTCATCTCATAAAAAGAAAACATTTCAATATCCAATCATGCAATTTTAAACCTTGGTTCAATTGGAATTCACACATCAATTGGAGAACTTGGTGTAGCAAAGTTTCCTACAATTAATCACATTGGTAAACTCAATATCGAATTATTTAGGGAAAATAAACTAGGTAAGGTATCAAGTAATGCAAAAATCCAAGCCTTCCACTCGTATTAGGAGATGACTTAATGTGTGATATTTGCTTTTTCACTATCGTCAAAGAAATCCACGTCCAACCAAGCACCCAAGATTGAACATAATAAAAAATTTAATTCAGCAAGAGCCCACTTTTCATGCCTCAAAATCTCAAAATTGCTAATTTTTGGCATTTTAAGTGCAACACAAATCCCATGAGAATAAATACACAATAGAAAATTTGCAAGTGACTAGATAGGATAAGCATGCAATCCACAGAGGCTAGACTCTTGCTTTAGGACCACAT
Organism: Dendrobium catenatum; assembly: GCF_001605985.2. NCBI lineage: Eukaryota > Viridiplantae > Streptophyta > Magnoliopsida > Asparagales > Orchidaceae > Dendrobium > Dendrobium catenatum. The sequence continues at coordinate 1,254 of NW_021372106.1, forward strand.
TACAAGAACTGGATGCATGCACATATCGAGAACCCAACAAGCAGAGAAC
>NW_021372107.1:0-233 GCF_001605985.2 Dendrobium catenatum
GCGGGGCGGGATCCGTCTCGGGTCGGGTCGTGACAGGTTCGGGTTAACCCTTTGACCCAAAATTGACCCTAAATTGACCCGATTTTGACCCGAAAACCCGATTTTGACCCGGCAACCCAAGATTGACCCGTTTTTTACCCGGAAAAGAGGAGATAGACCCGTTTTTTTTTTACCCGAAAAAAGGAGATAGTCCCGTTTTTGACCCGAAAACTAGCAATTTTTTTGTTGGAAAT
>NW_021372108.1:0-264 GCF_001605985.2 Dendrobium catenatum
AGGGTGGTAAATCCAGGTTGGGGCTGCTTAGATCCCTAGTGTGGTTTAAGTTATAAGTCCCCTAGGTGTGTCTCTTTCATCTGTGTTAAATTATGAATCCGTTATTTCTCTTAGGGTAATAATCTGGTCTTTGATCTTCTAAACTCGAAATTTTAATCATATATTTATCAATTCAAAAATGTCTAATCATCACTAAGGTTAAATAGAAGAGACTATTTAGAATAGAACTTAAGAACTTTATCTGTGCACCAAATTAAGAAGTGA
>NW_021372109.1:0-295 GCF_001605985.2 Dendrobium catenatum
AGTAAACCAATGGACCTCGCCACAAGAAAGTTCTTTTTACCCAATTAAGATCAAGCTTTTCAAGATTCAAGTGCAGCTACACTCAAATGCCAAAATTTTTTGAAGCAAAAAAAAAAAAAATTCAAGAGCTGGATGCACCATCCTTGCCTCCTCCGAAGAAAGCAAAAGCCAACTCATCGGGAGATGAGTTCTCAAGAAGGGGAGTCTAATGTAGGCAAGAAATGGATCAAAACAAGTTGAGTTGAAAATTTTATAAGTTCTACTAGATATCAGCTCATTAATGTCTAGTAGAGAG
>NW_021372110.1:0-208 GCF_001605985.2 Dendrobium catenatum
ATTAATAAAATCCCACGACTAATGTTTAGAAATTTCATAATGAGTACCTTGATCACTCACACTCAATTTGGGTTAGCGGGAGAAGGCCTTTAACAAACTCAACGATGCCACGAAGATGGTGGCCACACCAAGGGCCTTTAGCCACGGAGAGGTTGACGGTGACGAGGAGGACGTGAATGCTTGGCTTTCGAGACTCCAAGTGTGCTTC
>NW_021372111.1:0-387 GCF_001605985.2 Dendrobium catenatum
AACAGAAGTTGATAAGAGTAATGAGCCAAACTATTGCACTTATCATAGGATGTTGGGTCATGTTTTGGAGGACTGTTATGTCATTAAAGATTGGGTTGAAAATGAGTACAAGTCTGATAGGATGAGTATTCCTAATACTTATTTAGCAAACCTATCACAAGGGTCTGCTAAGGTTATTCATGTGGAGGTCATCCCTACCAAGGGGCAGAAAATAGAGTCAACCACTACAGTTTTCCCTCCAACTGTATTCAACCAAGAAGGCAGTGTTGATTTGCTTACATATGCAGAGGGTTGGCAGTTGTCCTTGTCCAAATCTTCAATGAAAATGTTGAACAAGTTACCCAAAACCCTATTGGAGTTTCCAAAAGGAACTCAAATGCCCATAAA
>NW_021372112.1:0-1117 GCF_001605985.2 Dendrobium catenatum
GCCCTTACTGATGAGTTTTGGATTTTAGCAATGCAAAAGGATTGAATTAATTTTTTAGGAATGATTTTTGGGAGCTTGTAAAAAGACCTAAGGTACAAAGTGTAGTTGGAACGAAGTGGGTATTTAAGAACAAGGTGAATGATTCAGGAGTGGTGGTTAAGAATAAGGCAAGATTGGTGGCTAAGGGGTATAACCAAATAGAAGGGATTGACCTTGAAGTGACCTTTGCCCCTGTAGCTAGATTGGAAGCCATTAGTGTTAAGATAGTTGCTATTTGCATGCTTTACATTTTTGCAACTTATGAAGTTTGATTATTCCAAACATTATTGTTCAAATGTGTAGTTATCTCCTAACATTTTTTAGAAGAATTGTATTTGCTTTTGTGTGTACTGACATTTTAGGAAAAACGAACTCCAGACTACGAAGACTTCAAATTAAATTCAGCATGAGATACTGTGTAAAATTTGAAGCTTGCACTTTTCTTAGAAATCAAATTGAAAGGGAGTGATTGTACACACACACATAAGGAGATCATATAAAATTTATACTGATCGTACAGGACAATATTCGTTCGTACTGGACGATCAGATAGTTATCTCCTATAGAGCATACGGAACAAATAAGAACTTGCTCGAAAAATTTTTTTGTAAGTCCTATTCGTCCAGGACGAAATTAATGATCGTCCAGGATGATTGGTTCACTGTAAAATTTTCGTCAAGACGAATTTAAATTATCGTCCGTGGCGGCTGGTTCTCTTGAAAGATTTTGTCTAGACGAAATTAAAAATTATCTAGGATGATCTGGTCTCTTGAAAATTTTTGTCCAGACGAATTTAAATTATCGTCCGTGGCAACTGGTTCTCTGGAAAGATTTTGTCCAGACGAAATTAAAAATCGTCCAGGACAATCTGGTCTCTGGAAAATTTTCGTCCAAACGAAATTAAATTATTGTCTGTGGCGATTGGTCCTCTGGAAAATTTTCATCCAGACGAAGTCAAGAATCATCCAGGATGATCGGTCCTCTGTAAAAATTTCGTCCAGACGAATAAATTTTCGTCGAAACAATTAACCGACTTAGGAAAGTTTTCAGCAGTTTCTAGAACCGACCTTGTAATAAC
>NW_021372113.1:0-251 GCF_001605985.2 Dendrobium catenatum
TGACTTAAACCGACAGCTGAAAGGTATCAATTCTCAATTGGCTGAATACTCCTCATCTTGGACTAATTGGATGCTTCAAAGGGCTAAACTTAAATGGCTTTCTCAAGGGGAAGATGATCTAAAATTTCTATATGCCAAAGTTAGGAGAAGAAGGAATATTTGCTCTTCTAATCTTCTGTATACGGATGATTCTAATGTTAGGAGTACATTAGTCAATTCCATCATTGAGCATTTCCAGAATTTATTCAATG
>NW_021372114.1:0-645 GCF_001605985.2 Dendrobium catenatum
ATCTTCGGCTCGTTGGATTTGTCTCGTCGAGCCACTCTATTCGACTATAAACATGTCACATTTGGATATTATTTAGTCATCCAATTTGTGCTTTGAACATTCTAAATGTACTTTGGGCCCTCGATTTGGATCCATTTAGGCTCAAATTGGATCCAATTTGGTGTTGTTAGGTTCATCTCCAGATGTTCAATTCGACTATAAGCTTGTTGAAATCGGAGTTCAGATGGCTCCGAATTTAATTTTGAAACTTTTCAATTTAAATTTGCCTTGAGATTTGTGCTCGATCAAGAAGATTTTTATGATATATTAGTTGTCATCTTTTTTTAAACATTGAAGCCTACAGAGTTCGAAAATATATATAAGAGCTTTTCAAACTATTTCAGTGTAAAATTATAATTTCTAGAAAATTTTGAGGCACAATTGCTCCCTGGACGTCAACGTGGACTTCCCCTCGGGGTAGTGAATCAAGTAAAATATCCTTAATTATAAATTTAGCCTATCCTTGGGTTGGTGTGTTGATTGAAACAAAAATTATTGGGAAATTTTTCTCCCAAACATTATTTTTTTTAAATTTACTGTAAAAGCTCTATTTAGTTCCAAAAGTATCAAAATTAAGTTCATAATGTCAAAAAATGTTTCTGATGA
>NW_021372115.1:0-297 GCF_001605985.2 Dendrobium catenatum
AGCCCAATCTAGCCTTAGGACACATCATAGCCTATATACTTGAAACCAAATACAGTCTCCAATACCCTAATCATCCTGACCGTCACCCTACCTACTACTCAAACAATTCCTTCATTGCTCTTCTTAGTACTCGTCTCCACCTAGGAGATGGGGAAGGTCGGGAGGCTAGAGAGGAGGAGGCTCCCGCTCCTTCTCCAATTCCTGATCCTGTCCCTCTCCACCAGCACTCACCCTTTGATCAGTTGATTGAGAGGTTTGAACATTGGGAGACTCGGTTTGACGCCTACGTTGTTGCTC
>NW_021372116.1:0-242 GCF_001605985.2 Dendrobium catenatum
GCTGACATTTACTTTTGGCAAGATAAATGGTTGGGCATGCAATTATTCCATTGATAACTTGTTAAATACTTGTTCTATTTCGAAGTGTAAGGTCAAGGACTTTATTGTTCATGACGGTTGGAACATTGATTTATTAGAGCACATGGTTCCTCAATTTATTCTTAATCTTATTTGCAAAATTACTATTAACTTGGAGGTTGAAGATTGCATTCTGTTTAATTGTTCTAATGATGGTAAATTTA
>NW_021372117.1:0-359 GCF_001605985.2 Dendrobium catenatum
CTCCTACTCGATACTGTGCTTGGTACTTAGTACTGAGCTCGGTACTCAATACTTCACAGTGCCGAGTAGCGAATATAAGCTGTATCCGGTGACCTGACCCAATAATCTCTCTCTCACTCTCTCTCTCTCTTAGAGTGTCATTGTAGAGGTATCTGAGTATATGTAATGGGTGTGTAAATTCGGGTTGGATCTCCAATAATGTTCCATTTCCCTCCATTATAAAATTAGTTTGGTGAGCTACTCTGAGGAGAAGCTGAAATTATTAGAATTCAGCCTTATATGATTCATTATTTTGAACCAAAAGTTATTTTTTTAGAGACAATTATATATATATAATATTTTAAAATTTTATTTTTTAT
>NW_021372118.1:0-208 GCF_001605985.2 Dendrobium catenatum
TGAAACTCCTTTTGATGAAGTCCAACTTATCATGGACGATATTTACAAACTTTTTTATAGTGGACTACATTACAATAGGAGGAAAAAAAAATGTGGCCTTAGGATACTTAGTTGCCTATGTTTTAAATAAAAAGTACAACCTAATCCATCATGATCCACTATTTTGATTAAAAAAAATATATTTTAAATATATATATAATTTTTGAAA
>NW_021372119.1:0-725 GCF_001605985.2 Dendrobium catenatum
TAATGGTGGTCAAAAGATCGTAGTCACGCTAAGGTGGTTAATCGATCATCGTCAAGGTGATGGAAACCCTGTAATGGTCAAATGACATCAATCAATAGTGGATTGAAAATGACAATCAGGTGATGGTATAATGGCTGTGATCAAACATTATTTGAGTGGTAGTTTGATGGTGACTATTAGGTTGTGGTTCGATAGTGGAGTTTGAGTAGTGGTGCTTTGGTGATGCTCTCAGATTTCTTCAACCTTTTGAGATCTCTTGAATCTCAATCCAATGTTCAAACTCCAAGCTTTCATGTAGAGAGTGATGACCTATTTGTAGATATTTTTAGAGTGACATGCCTCATAAATATAAAAAAATCTAAAAAAATTCAAACAAAACTGTCCATTCTCTTAATCATAGATCATTTTCTCAATATTTAAGTACCTTAGTAATGTCATAATTATACGATTGTGGGTTTGTTGGATTTGTCTCGTCGAGATGCTCGGTTCGATTATAAACATATATGCAAGATTTGAAGATTGTTTGGTGTTCCATTTAATCTTCCAAAGTTTCCTTTTACACTTCAATTATGTAATTGTGCTCATTTAGACACTGAACAATCCAAATTTGATATTGGTGGGTTTGTCTTGTTAAAAAGTTTGATTTGATTATAAATTTGTTGAAATCAAATAAGATGGCCCTGAATTTAATTTTTTGATAAATATATTTAAATATACCTCAAGAT
>NW_021372120.1:0-451 GCF_001605985.2 Dendrobium catenatum
ATGATGTTGGTGATTTAGGGGATACTGCTCTTATCAATTCTAGACATATTGTACCCATTCTGTCTTCTGTTGTTTTACCATATGTGATTCCTATTGATTACTTGGAGATTCATGTGGCTGAGTCTCCAGTCTCTTTGCCTATTAATTCTTTGGGTGATGTGACTATTGGTGATGTTGGAGTTATTGTTGTTTCAACTCCATCTAGTCCTGTTCATTCTTCTTATGTCCCTGTTGCTGTGACTTGTTCGAGTGGCTCTCCAGTTGGAGCTTGTGGTGTTGGCATGGGTGGGGATCCTCCGATTGAGGCTCCTGGCAGTGCGGTTTTGTTAGATTGTAATTGAAGTGTTAATTTTAGAGTTAGGCCCTTGCATAATGATGATGTGGAGACTTCAGATACTGACTATAATTCTTTAGTTGATGGTGGTGATGTGTCCTTGGTTAAAATAGGGGA
>NW_021372121.1:0-210 GCF_001605985.2 Dendrobium catenatum
TAGATACCATTTCGGCCCAGAGGGAGTTGGGTAGGTTTGCTACTTGAGCAAGTGTTCGGGTGAGCTCCAAGAGATGCCGATGTTTCCGCTCCGCCGTACCGTTTTGCTCTGGTGTGTATGGACAGCTGAATTGATGTGTGATACCTTGTTGAGAGCAGTAATTACGAAATGCGGTATTTTGAAACTCGCCTCCGCCGTCGGACCGAAAGG
>NW_021372122.1:0-297 GCF_001605985.2 Dendrobium catenatum
GTTATTGTAAGGGCTTCTCTGCCTTGCTGTGGGAGCAAAAGGAGAGTCACTTTGGTATAATGTGATACCTGAAGAGGGAGTCTTCAAGAAATAGACGTAGGTCTAGTTGAACCGAACCACTATAAAATTTTGTGTTTCTTTGTCTTTACTTTTTACTGTTTTTTATTATCTGCACATTGACTTTTTGTGGTTGAAAATTTATTTTAAGAAAATTTATCATTGTGCATAAAATCTTAAATTGGTTTTCTAAATTACCAAGAGTTTTTTAAATGACCAATTCACCACCCCCCCCCCCCC
>NW_021372123.1:0-1286 GCF_001605985.2 Dendrobium catenatum
TGTCGGCTCTAGTGATCTCAATGGTGCGGCCACAAACTAAGGAGTGAAAAGTGGTGTTGTCGACGGTGTAGATGAGGTTGGCGAAAAATTCAAAGAGAAGTTCAGAATTATATGGAAATGCCAGGGTGAGTAGGAATTGGAAGGTGGTGGAAGCAAAGAGGCCCATTACCTCAAAATTGAGAGCAGCCTCATTAAGCATTTTTGAAGGGGAATTTTTGCAGGCTTTATATCGGTGGTAGGCTTCCTCATTTTCAGGATTCAGAAAGCGATCATGTTGGTGACTCGAGGAGGACGAGCTTCCAGCAGTCATCCGACCTCGCTTAGACATTGCAAGAGGGCACGAAAATGAGTGAAGGTGTGAGTGAGGAGAGGTTTGAGTGAAAAGAACGGCCTAGGCAAGGGTACTTATAAGAAATTTCAGAAATCATACAGTATGATCTGGGATCGTACAGTACGATAACCAATCAATATTCTGACCGCTCGTTTCAAGAAAAGGCAGTCAAATCGTACTGTACGATAGGTATCGTATAGTATGATCAGGCGAATTTCGATTGTCCCGAGGCCTCAGTACGAATTTTGACCAAAAGTTTCGTACTGTATGAACAGGTGTATCGTACAGTACGATACATAATAAATATCGTACCAAACAGCTTTAACTCATATTTTTCCTTTGTGCTGATGTGGATCGTACCGTATAAAAGGGATGTATCATACAGTACGATACTCAATAATGTCGTACCAACTGGATTTAATTCATCCCAATCCGTTTCTAACGTGGATCGTATCGTACGAAGAAGAGATATCGTACAATACGGTAGGCAATAATGCGGGATGAATAGCGTACAGTACGATGTGGGTCGTACAGTACGATCAACAGAGCTGAAATCAGCTTGTTGTTGGACGGTATGTAGATTGAGATGTATCGTACAGTACGATGTATGTCGTACAGTACGATGAACAGTCAATGCAGAGATTTGGTGTGGTGAGTGTGTGATGATCAGGAGCAGCCCAAAAAAAAATTTTGTGTTTTTATTTGTTTTTTTTTTGTTTTGTTGTTTTTTTATTTTTATTTTTTTTAATTTTTTTTCATTCATTTTTTTATGCAGTTATATCTATGACACCTAATCTAGTCCTCATTGTGCTAAAGGTGTCGAAAGCTAAAGGTTTTGTGAATATGCCTGCCAATTGATCCCCTGTAGCGATGTGATGTAATTCTATATCTCCCTTAGCGACGTGATCTCTAATGAATTGGTGTCTAATGTCTGTGTTTCGTTCGAGAGTGTTGA
>NW_021372124.1:0-601 GCF_001605985.2 Dendrobium catenatum
TCCCTTGATTATTGCAATCAAATAAATTGGAATTGAGCTTGAATTCGAAATTCAAATGCAATTCAATTAATTGCTTTAATTTAGAAACCTCCTATTACATTTAAAATTGAAATTTTGATTTAAGATTTTGCTTAAATTCTGAAATTGATTTCGGGGTCCCCACTCGCCTAAATTAAACTCCTCCCTCTTCTCTCTCTATGGCCGGCCCCTTCATTGGGCCCCTTTCTCTCTCCTAATCACCCTATTAACTCCACAAAATCAGCCCCCAATTCCCCTCTCTTGGCCGCCCCATCCATCTTTGAGATTTAATTGAATTTCAAATTAAATCACCCCCCATTAAACCACCTAAAATCTGAAATTACTCAGAATTTCTGCACCCCATCATTGGCTCCCCCACCTTGGCCGAACTCCTCTAGCCCGCCAATGCTAGACCTTTGCCCCCCAAGTCCCGAGCCGCTTCTCTCCCTTTGATTGAGAACTCCTATCGACAACCTCCCATCTTCATCTTCAAAGATGCATGGAGGAGCCCGAGTGGAACTTCGGGTTTGAGTACGACAACCACGGAAGGGTTAATATTCTCCGATCACCATTCTTCGACGTC
>NW_021372125.1:0-707 GCF_001605985.2 Dendrobium catenatum
CCCCCCCCCCCCCCCCCCCCCTCATATTTTTTAAGTGAAAGATGATGAAATTTCTATTTTAAATACAAAATTCCTAAAATATCTCAACCAAAATTTCCTAACCTTCAATTTTCCATATTTCCAATACCTAATGCTGCTACCATATATCAGATCCACATATATATACATATCTGATCGACTAATAGCCTTAATCAAAAGTTATTTCTCGTCATCGTGAGGGGTAATTAACTATAGGGGCTCGCACCTATAGGAAACTAGAACTCAAATCATAAAGTCCTCACAAAACGAGGGTATTGGGTGAAATCTCCGGATACAGTCTTATCTACAAATCCATCTTCCTTTTAAAATTTACCCCAGAACTTAATTCCATTAAAACTCCCCACAAAAGCTGGGGCCAAATTTTCGGAGACCATAATATATATATATATATATATAATAGTGCATGTGGAGGAGTATTTTTGGAAATATTTAATGTTGGTTAGATGTATGGGAATCTATCATTCGAATCTTGCATTATATTTGGGAGCTCATACATGCCTTAAGTCTGCTTCTATGTATGTTGCGAATCTGGTGGCGTGCTGTGGTACTATAATTATTTTCCCGTTTTATAAAGGTAGGCTGTCCTGCACTATTATATTATAGAGCACTGATGAATCTCCTGCTATTATTTATAGGTAACTGCATGTACTGCATGTCTCTTATACTCA
>NW_021372126.1:0-672 GCF_001605985.2 Dendrobium catenatum
AGAGAGAGAGAGAGAGAGAGAGATTTACCAGAAGATGTTGCCATGCCCACCTATATGCTGTGGAGTAAGAGATGTTATTGATTTTCTCAAAATAAAAGCTTCGTAAAGTAGACCTGAAATCAACATAGATAAAAAAAGTTTAAGGGATCACTGGTTTTACAGAAAATAACTGATGGTAGAAAATGATCACAATCAACAATTGATGTAATAGGGACAACATTGTTTAAAATTTGAGCTAAATCCTGCCAAACGCCAAAAAATGCAAGTTAAATCTCACGGTAAGTGTAATCTCTACTTCACGGAATTTTCATCATCTTTGCCCTAAATCCCGGATTTCCTAAATCGACTTTTTTCGAGGATTTCGTATGTCCGATCGAAGAAGCGCGCGAAATGGGAGAAATATCGTTACCTTCGCCACGAGCTCCGGATGCGACGTCCGATCAGACCGGAACAACGACGTCGGAGGAGGCGGAGAAGCTTCGACTCTTTCAGAACTCTATTTCACGAAAGCAGAATAGCAACGAATAAATGCAAAAGAGGATAAGCAAACCCTAGAGGCAATGGCAAGCGACTCGTCGGAAGTTCTTCCCACGCGAACCCTAGGGGGGTGTTTGGTATCGTATTTACCTGCACTTTTAGGGGCTGTTTGGTATCGGATTTACAGCGGGATTT
>NW_021372127.1:0-612 GCF_001605985.2 Dendrobium catenatum
TAATTGATTGACATTCTTTCCAAGTTAGATCTTGGGTTATCACATTTAATCTCTTCCACTCTTACAAAATAATTTCTCTCTAAAAACCTAATCTACATGATAGGGATGATTTTCCATATCATATTTCATAAAGCTAGATAATATAAAGACAGGAAAGCTTGCAATAGTAAACCATCTGAGGACCTAGTGGCATTAATTGAGGATGATGAAGATAAGCGAAATGAAATTCTCAAAGCTAGCTAGTGCAGAATATAATGTGGAAGGTGTCTACATGGTTGATATATGAGGATTCAATCCTCTCACCTTTAATAAGTAGTTCCACGTACAGTGTTTGAACATAGTATGATTTGCATGTATATTCTATTTTCTGTACATTTTAACATATTTTTAACAGCAATATAGATATTAAAATAAGAGGTTCCTCATTGGCGATATATTCCTTAATCAGATATTTGTTTTACAAACTATTTTAAATAGTGTGTTTCAGACATCTTATATCATTTATTTACTGTTTTCGTAAATTTTAAAATTCAAAATTTTAAGATATTAGAGGATTTATTAAAATTTATGATATTTAATCATAAATATTATAGTATTTATTTTATATTATTT
>NW_021372128.1:0-274 GCF_001605985.2 Dendrobium catenatum
TTTGTTTTATTGGTGATAGGCATATAATATTAAAGTTAAGGGTGTTAGATATGTAAATAACATGAAATAAAATGATATACATGTAAATCCCCCAAAAGTTATCCCAAAGACCATTGAGTCTACAAGATAACATAAGCATCAATTTTGAAAGGGATTCTGCTCGTAAAAAAAATAAAAAACCCCCAAAACTTAAAAAAAATTAAGTTTCGTTCTTTGAAGATGGGAATGGATACTCTTCAATTACCTTGGTAACTACATTTGATGTAGGCTTACC
>NW_021372129.1:0-243 GCF_001605985.2 Dendrobium catenatum
GATTTTCATGCATCTTATGAATAGTCGCATTTAATACACGATATTGACAAAAAAATAACATTTGCATGTAAGGGAGGCTAGATTAAAGGTTTGTTAATGTGGAAGATAAAGATTGATATACACTAGAAGACATTTGGATCTACTTAATAGTGATACACAATTGGGCTACAATTGGGGTTTATCGGTACCAATTAGTTAGCAGTTGAGTCTAATTAAGACTGATATCAATTGGACAACAATTGA
>NW_021372130.1:0-215 GCF_001605985.2 Dendrobium catenatum
ACGTTCGGGGGCTTTACCTTTAGATTCCGGGCGAGGTGGGGCCGAACTGGCGGTGGGTCGACTACCTATCGAGTTCGTGGATCGATTTTGGGTCTAGCTAGTGAAGGTTCGATAGGGATTAGGACGGGCATCAAACTGCCTAGTGTGGGAGTGGGTCATGGATTCTTCTAGGTCAAGTACCAGGCTGCAAGCGGCCTCTAAGGTGTCTATTCCTC
>NW_021372131.1:0-825 GCF_001605985.2 Dendrobium catenatum
TAAACATAACTTTAGTGAATTTAGCACCCTAAATGAAAATAAAAATTTTTATTTTTATCGGTGTATTAGTAAAATCAAAGTTAGAGAGGCTTTGAAGAAAATGAAGTGTGGAAAAGCTGTTGGACCTGATGATATTCCAATTGAGATGTGAAAATGCTTAGGAGATGAAGGAATTTCTTGGCTTACTAATATTTTTAATTCTGTTTTGAAGGCTAAAAAGATGTCAGATCAATGGAGAATGAGTGTATTAATTCATATTTTTTAGAATAAAGATGATGCACAAGGCCTTTTCATATGAGGAAACGAACAGTCAGGATTTTGAAGTGGAAATAGTAGATCGCTCTATCAATCATGATTTTCTAAATGTGGGTGGAAGCATAAAAGTAAAGGCAAGAAGAAATAGCTGGTATTTGGTTTTTGCTATTTCGTTCCTGAATTTTGAATGTTGTTGGACGATGATGAGGAGGTCCCCTGTCCCCTTGCTGGCTGGGCTGGTTGGCAACTTGGGTGCCTCTTTCTGTTGCTTGGTGGCCTCTGGATTCTATTCCTATAACTGGCACCTATGGATGGTCCATGTTTGGCTACGTGTTTGGTGTAGGGGGCTTCCATTCTTGAGTCCATTTTCGCTACTTCTCCTTATTTATCTGGTTTTTATGGTCTTATTGTTTTGTACCACCGGTTGTTGATTTTAATTGTTGTAACCCTCCTTTTTATTGAATACAGTTTGTTTTTGTTGTTAAAAAAAATAAATAAAAAAAAGTTTGCTCATCTCCGTGATTGAAGAAGAAGAGATTATAAGGGAGGAGAATTTAATTGGCGGTTTGT
>NW_021372132.1:0-282 GCF_001605985.2 Dendrobium catenatum
AACTATAAGAAGCATAGGGCTTTCGGCTCACTCCCTCCCCCATTTACCTATCAGTTGGCATCATACCATTGCACAAATCCCTTCTCTCCCTTCTACGAAGAGCCATATATAGGCCCATAGGCACGCTAAAAAAATCTAATTAAATCATTTTAATGCAATTTTTTTTTTACTGTTTTATGTGATTAATTATTGTTGCATCATGGAGTATTCGCGGCGGTAGAGAAATATAAAGTTTAATGTCTTAGCATTGTACAAAGATCTAGCACACAATCAGATAAAAAG
>NW_021372133.1:0-999 GCF_001605985.2 Dendrobium catenatum
CACTAAGCATGACTTAGGTGCTTTTCTCAACTTAAGAACTGAAGGTTTTAGAGCCCACACCCTTATGAACGATAACACCTTCAAGTGGTTTGAAATCAATATAGTGATTAGAGGAAATGGCTTAGATTATCATATTGCTAGAGTTTCTGGAATGACCAAAAATGCTCGAATCATCCAGCACATTCTTAGATCTTCTATTATTCCAAAAGCTAGTGATAGAATAAACATTACTCCACTCCTTTCTGTTGTGACATTTTTTATTATGAATAAAAGTCCTATTGATGATACCCAACTTATCTTAGACTATCTTTATGGGCTCTTCGAAATTGGGCATGCTGATCAGAAAAGAAAAAAGAATATTTCATTAGGTCACTTAGTTGCCTTTATTTTGAAAAAAAATGCAATCTAGTGCATCCTGATGAAGAGTATGAAGAACCGGTCTACTACAATGATGCTTCTTTTAGAGCGATCTTCAAGGAGCAAAAAGAGAAAGCACATGCCAGTGCTTCTGAAGAAGAAGAAGAAGAAGAAGAGCAAACATCTGCACCTCAACCAAATTATCAGAATTTGATTGAGAAATTTGATAGACTTGAGACTCATTTTGATCAACGATTTGATCAAATTGATGCTCAACTTCAGCAGCAGTAACAGGAAATCGGTAATATAAGAAATGAAGTTCATGAAATTAATACCAATGTTATGTTGATGACTTCCTACTTCATCTTATTTGGTGGTGTTCCTCCTCCTCCTCTAGAAGAATAGAAATTTGGGTTTTGTTTTTCCAGATGTTTCTTGCATTAATGTTTGTTTTAGTTGTGTTTGCTTAAAAGTTCATTGTATTTTTTTTAGAATTGACATTATGAATTGATATTGTAATATTTTCATTAATATAAATATATGTTGTGTTTGCTTTAGATTTGAACTGTTTTTGAAATGTATTTAGTCTTTATGAGTTTCATTACTCTTTTTAATCTTAATTGTGCTTAAATTACATTGTAA
>NW_021372134.1:0-491 GCF_001605985.2 Dendrobium catenatum
CGGCGAACAAACCGTTTAATGCGCCGGTAATGCGTCGAAAACTGCGCCGGAACTGTTTCCGGCGCAACATATGCGTCGGGAAAAATTTATCGACGCACCAAAAACCGGCGGAGATATTTGCGCCGGAACATGCGCCGGAAATGAACGGTTCCGTCGGATTTTACATTTGTTCCGGCGGATTCTGTCCGTCGGTAATAACAGGTTTTCCTGTAGTGCTCGGATCGCTGCCAGGTGGACGATGGCGACGTCCTAGGGAGATCGTGGGGATCAAACCGGTGGGAAGCATCTTTGAACTAGGAGTTGTCTAGGGGGGACCACCGGAACTCATTTTCCATTGGTTCCGACCGCTGTCGGCCATGGTCTGGGTCGGGTTGACTGGGGGAGGCCGATGGGGACATGCTGGAGCCAAGGGTGGAGTCAATTTGGCCTGGGAATGCCTGGATTGAACTAATAGCTGGGTTGGACCCAAACCTGCTCGGTTTGAGTCGAAT
>NW_021372135.1:0-258 GCF_001605985.2 Dendrobium catenatum
GGTTAGCCTTGGGACATTAACTTAGGTCTAACAACCTAATTCTTAGTAAACGAGTTTCAACATAGTTCAACTCTTAGTAGCCTACATCCATGCATAATTACTCTACATACTTGAATCACTAATTCACTCATAATAAGAGAAACCTCTTACACCTCTACTCTAGAAGCATGCCCTTATCTTTATTATGGGTAAGAGCATTACCTCTAAGTGTTCTACAAATAACTTGGTAGATTATTGAAGAAGGAAATGAAAAAGGAA
>NW_021372136.1:0-2747 GCF_001605985.2 Dendrobium catenatum
TAAAAAAATTGAATTAAAAATTTATCTACTATTGTTGCGTCCTGGAATATACACGGCGGTAGAGTAATATAAAGTTTTAACGTCTTAGCTTTGTACGAAAATCCACCACATAATCATATATGAGAGAGGGTGCAATATTTATAAGAGACACCAAGATTTTTAAGAGGAAAACCCTGAAAGGAGAAACTAGGGGGCCTAGCCTAGTTTTAATAAATCCACAGGTATTTGTAGTTGATAACAAATGAGGACCTTCATTGGAGGGAAGGCCTTATCCTGATGTAAAAAATCTACATCATATATAATGCATTACATGGTGGAAATTGGAAGAATTATTATTGATATGTTAATTTAGTCAGCATGACCATAGTCAGCGGGCAATGAATGTTGTAAAGAGAGTATTCGGGTGAGGGCGGTCGGAAGGACCGTAGTCGGGCGGGCGACGGAGGTTGGAAGGACCATTGTCGGGTTGAAGTCTAGTGTAAGTCGGCGACCTAGTGGAAGTCCAACGTCAGTCAACGGTCGAGTGTAAGTCTAGTGTCAGTCGATGGCCTGGCAGAAGTCCAATGTCAATTGGTAGCCGGACAAAAAATAGGGCGTCAGTTGATGGTCGGACAAAATTTATGTGTCAATCGGTGGCTGAGCAGAAATCCAATGTCAGTCGGTGGTCGAGCAGAAATCTGACGTCAGTCGATGGCTAGAAAAAAATCCGTTGTCAATCGGTGACTGGGCAAAAATTCAGCGTCTATCCATAGCTAGGGGCAAGTCTAGAGGCAGTCGGTGACCGAGCTGAAGTTTGGCGGTGGTTGAGAAGGAGTCTGGTGACAAGAGAACTCTCTCCCTTCTCTTCTTACTTGGGTCCCCTTGCTTCCTCTCCCCTTCACGAGGAATGAGGGTCTATTTATAATTTTTTAAGAGTTGCATGATCAGTAACTATAAACATGTCACATTTGGAAACCGTTTGATAATCCAAATTATGGTTTGAACATTCCAAATGTGTTTTGGGTATTTGATTCGGATTCAGTTGGGCTTGGATTGAGTTGAATTTGGTGTCGTTGGATTTGTATTTTTGAGATGTTTAGTACAACTATAAGTTTGCTTAAATCGGAGTTCGAGTGATCCCGAATTTAATTTTTGAAGTTTCCAACTTATTTTTGCTTCGAGATTTGTGCCCGATCATGATACTTTTATGATGATATATCATCTATAAAATTACTTTAAGAAGCAATAAGAAAACCGTCTCAAACAAAACCTAAAATTAAATATAGACTTTTCTTATATTACTATTGTAATGTGCTTCATTGACTACCATTCAGATTTAAAATGGTGATGGCTGTGATAGGGAATCAATGCTCTAAAATAAGTAAGAAACTTATTTCAGATATTAATATATTTGAAGAATGACGCATGCTTCATTTATAGAATATTATTAAAAATAATATACATATAGATGTGAATTGTGGAAAAAACGAAAAATAATTGATATGTAATTTAAGGGGGGAAAATTGGATGATAATATTCTGCCAAAATTTAATGAATTTTAAAAACTTTGACTTTATTTTGAGATTAATATAATATAAAAAATAATTAATTATTTATATGAAAATTATGTGTGCATTACTTTAAACATTAAAAGTTACATATTCAATAGCTAAACTTCTTTATTTACACACATGAAGGCATCGACAGGTCCAAACAACTTATCTCAAAATGCATCTATGGGTCTAAGTAGCATACATAGAAGGTATGAATTGGTCTAGCGACTTGGAGCTCATAGGCGAGCGCATCAACTAGTCCATGCGGTAGATAGAGAAAGTATTAATAGGCTTGATGAAGACAGCGGCGGATCCAACCCTTTTTTAGGGTGGAAAAACTAGCTCGATAAATATAAAAAAAATAAATTAAATAATATAGATATAATTCACTAGCAAAATTCAAAGCAAAGCATTATATTCTATCATAAATTTTGAAATTAAAAAGAAAATTACAGACTTTGCATTCTACTTTGTATTTTCTGATAATATTGCATAATGGCTTCATTTTGAACATAATCAAAATACTTCTTTTTCAATATATGACACTATACAGTCATTAAGCCAGGCATCACCCATTTTGCTACGAAGTCGATGCTTAATGATCTTCATTGCAGAAAATGCTCTCTCTACCGTAGCAGTAGTAACTGGCTGTAAACGTCAGTGCCAAAATAATAAGTTTATAAACCATGAGATACACAATATTTTTTTATCCTTTACAATATGTTTTGTTAGAGCAGCAATGCTAGTTAAATATGTAAACTCCTCGCTAGTACACATATCAACATAAGTAGATAGCTGATGCTCAAGAGACACAAGATCAATCATACAGAAATTTGTTGAATATAACTTTGCAAGACAAATTAATTTTCCCTTATCATAAGCAAAAAACATATCACTTGGATTTAAACATGTCACACAAAGAAGTAACTCAGTGCTACTTTCTAAGAATCGATTATTCAGTTCCTGAAGTTGCATATTAATAATTGCGTGGAATAAATCTACTTGATAATGATGAAAGTTTGTAATTTTTCACATATTCGTACAAACCGTCAACGAGCCTTAAATTTAGAATATATATTTGGAACTTCAATTTCAAAAACATTACACAAACGTGACACTTCTTCGAGTAAAGGCACCCATCCATTTTCCCTCATCATTTGAAATCGTTGCTTGGACACTTATATTAATTTCATTGCATTTAAAATATCTTGATCT
>NW_021372137.1:0-240 GCF_001605985.2 Dendrobium catenatum
CCTATCCCTTGATTACGGAATTAAATTTTAAAACATGAATAAGTAAAGATCTATGTTCACAGATTTTCCCCTACCATAGAAAAAAAACTAAGGATTTATTTTATTATAGGATCTAGACTCCCTATAGGGGTAAGCCCCTATTGTTAATTATATCTCTTAAGAGAACACTCTTAATTAAAATGAAGACTAAATAATTTTAAAATTTATATATAAGTATAAAGAAATAATTGGGCTAATCAA
>NW_021372138.1:0-315 GCF_001605985.2 Dendrobium catenatum
AAATTCTCTTAGAATCAACATCTTCCTTAGCATCAAAATCCTACATGGGGTCCTGGTTGGATACCCATTGGATACCTATGGTTGGATACCCATGGTGACTATCAGGATGTCGATCGGATCCACCTATACCCACCCGCTTTCTATACTTTTTGAACGCAGTCTGTTACAGATTGATGGCCTTGAGGCTTATTGCCCTTTACTATGATGCAAACTTTCAAGCATCATATTAGAATTTACTGTAGTCGCAGCGTGGTTAAGTGCTGCACACTACATAGTGACAGTAATATAAAATATACAACGATTTGTAATGTAGAT
>NW_021372139.1:0-860 GCF_001605985.2 Dendrobium catenatum
TTCAAATTTAGCTTAATTAGCCATGATAATTTGAGAGAGTTTGGATGATTAGAAGGTTCTTTTATTCAGATCGTCATGTACAATTAGTTCAAGTCGACGGATATCGCCCAGACCATTGCCCTGGATGGATGTCTGGATGATGGTTTGGGCGATAAAAAAGCAACTTGATTATATATGAAGATCTCATGAATGTCCAGGATGATTAGTTCAAAATGTCACATATCATCCAGAACATTGCCCTGGATGGATGTATGTATGATTAAAAATTAATTAGATCGTCCAGACTGATCTCACGATCATTTGGGATGATTAGTATAAAACATCACATATCGACAAGAACATCACCCTGGATGGATCCAGGTGATTATAGATCATCCAGGAAGAACTAAGGTTTGTTAACTGATTGTCCCAAACGATCCTATGAACTTCTAGGACGATATGATCGAGCAATCAAACTTGAATTGCTTTCCTTAATTACCAAACTAATTTTGGCATAATTATAGTGCATCATCCAGGACGATGTCATGGATGATGTCCAAAAATAAAATATGCCTAAATGGATTTGGCGGCTAATTCTTTCTGATTTGATCCTATCATCCCAGGCGATGATAATATCGTCGAGGATGATTTGCTTAATTGCGGCTGCCTTAACTAGGATGCCCTAATTATGTTTTTTATTTTGAACTGATCGTCCAAGACGATTTGGGATCGTCCTGAACGATGTGATAAAAAATAAAGAACACTAAAAATAGATAGAATTTTTCTCCAAGTGTGAGTGTGCAATGTTACTTAGCATCAGAACCCACATTATTGCAATGGACTCAATAAGAGGTAAAAGACATTTAACGTATATTATAAGC
>NW_021372140.1:0-220 GCF_001605985.2 Dendrobium catenatum
TTTGCTCGGTATTGTTAGAAAAAACTCAGTACAACTCAGTATTGCTCAGGATTTGCTCGGTATTTGCTCAGGATTTGCTAGAAAAAAACTCAGTACAACTCGGTACAACTCGGTACAACTCGGTATTGCTAGAAAAAACTCAGTACAACTCGGTATTACTAGAAAAAACTCAATATTTGCTCAGGATTTGCTCGATATTGCTAGAAAAAACTATTATTTT
>NW_021372141.1:0-266 GCF_001605985.2 Dendrobium catenatum
AACAATTGGAATAAGAGCCTTGGCTTTTTTTATTTTGTCTTAACATCCTAGAGTAGATCCACTTATAAGTTATGGCACAAGGTTTTTCTAAGGGTTCACTTCCCGAAGGACAATCCTCTCATCATCCTCCATTGTTATATAATGTTCCTTTTGATTATTGGAAAAATAGAATTAGTACATTATTAAGAGGTCAAGACTCTCGTATATGGAACATGCTTACACACCAATATTATACACCCACTAAAACAATTAATGGAATTAAAATT
>NW_021372142.1:0-282 GCF_001605985.2 Dendrobium catenatum
ATTCCACCGAAAATATTTATGGCATATTATTTACATCGAAACGAATTTTCTGATGTGTTCGCTCCATCGCCAACGTTCTCCGACCCGCCGACGCCTTGGTCAATCCGCCATTGTAAGTTGAACATAAGGTTTACTTTGTTCATGGATGTTCTCGGAAGACATTTGCAAGCGATTGCAGTCCATGGTGTATTCATTTTGTTAATGATATTCTTCTTGTTGATAAGACTAGAGATGGAGTTGATTTCCTCGGTAAATATTTGTGATGCTTTATGGTGTAAAATG
>NW_021372143.1:0-298 GCF_001605985.2 Dendrobium catenatum
ACAAAGCTCGTTTGGTTGCGCAGGGAAATAATCAAGAATACGGTCTGGATTACACGGAGACGTTCAGTCCAGTAGCAAAATTGCCTTCCATCCGCATTCTGCTAACGGTCGCGCTTCACCACGATTGGCAAGTTCACCAACTGGATGTGGCCAATGCTTTCCTCCACGGCCAACTCTCTGAGACCGTGTTTATGGCTCAACCCCAAGGATTTGAAGACAATATTCATCCAGAATACGTCTGCCATCTTCATAAAGCAATCTACGGCTTAAAACAGGCACCACGTCAATGGTATAACAC
>NW_021372144.1:0-202 GCF_001605985.2 Dendrobium catenatum
AACTTAATTAACTTAGTGACATCATTAAGGACAATAATTAAGAACCATTGTCTAGAAAAATTAGATTAATTCTAGACATTAGGATACACATCCTTTTGACTCAAAACTTTGAACATTTGAACTAATGACATGTACAACCTCTAGAAAAATTTTCTCTCATTTTATAAGTAATTAAAATATTTAATTAATTAATCCCTTAATT
>NW_021372145.1:0-252 GCF_001605985.2 Dendrobium catenatum
TGAATCAAATGAAACTGATCGAAATCAACAGACTATAAACGGAATGTTGGCCGAAGTTACCCAAATATCATCCGTTTACAAAATGGACTTTGCCATTACATTCTAAACATAAAAATACCCAAAATTGATTGTACAATTGTTTAGATCTTTGCATGAGCAAAAATGTAAAATTGACATGAGTTATTAAATGACGACACGTGAATTGGAACACACGATAAAAAATAATGAATGACAAATATGCATTAAAAAAGT
>NW_021372146.1:0-215 GCF_001605985.2 Dendrobium catenatum
TTTGCTGAATTTAGAAGTCATTTAGACCCCTAATCAAGTTTCCTAAGTTTAAGCCTTAATTAAGCCATTAAATCTTCCGGAAAATGTAATAAATCCATTTTAAACTCTAAAAATATGCACAACCCCTCTAACTAACCAGAATTCAATCCTTAACTCATGAAAATTAAAACCACCTTGAATTGACAGCAATTTAAACCTTAATCTAATTTTAAGTG
>NW_021372147.1:0-255 GCF_001605985.2 Dendrobium catenatum
GTTAATTAATTATTTAAAGGCCACATGAAAAAAAAAAAAAAGATTATCTAAGATTAATGATCAAATTCCTATAGTTTTATAAAATTAGGCACAATTTTGCCAATATTAAACCGCTCAAAGAAGCTCAAATTATGTTGTAAAAAAAATTAAAAATTAATTTGCTAACCATACAAATTTTGATTTCAAGAAATTATTGTAATAGTTTAAACTCTCAACACTCAAGATATTGTCTACTTTGGACTAATGACTTCACGA
>NW_021372148.1:0-728 GCF_001605985.2 Dendrobium catenatum
TTGTAAATTGTAGCCCTTTGGTTCTCTTATATTTTTTCACCTGGAAATCAGAATTAGGACAAATATTTTTTTGAAGAAGCCCAACCCATATGAAAAAATGGATATCTTATGTTGTAGAATTATTACAAATTGTTTATAGTTTAGATTGCATTCAAGACTCGCTTGTTTCCTTGAACATAGAAACTATGTTTTGAGAAATTATGAATATTTTGGATTTTATTATGTAGTGGAATGTGATTAGAAATTATTGAAAGTCATGTATATGCGGTATATATTTTTATGATTGGTACCCATGTATTAATGCGAATGATGTTAATCAGGATATTCTTAGGGTTGCCAATAAATGACCTGACCTGTAGTACGTCATAGGGTCTAATTTTAGAAGAATTATCTATTCTATCACTTTGTTAATCTACCAGAGCTACTAATGTCATTTCAATAAATAGAAATCAATAGAAGCAATCTCTAAATTTTTTTTCTTCAATTTATAATTTTCTAAAATTCATATATAATAGTCAGGAGGTCAATTAACACATTAGTCAAAACTAACGACTACAAAAAAAAAAAAAAAAAAAAAATCAAAACAAATGAAAACCTAAGGAAGCATGATCTATCTCATTTCATTGGATCTTGCCCCATTACTGAAAATATATAAAAATCAGGGAATGAGCTAATAGTTTAGTAGGTTACTATAACTTACAACTACAATCAATTCAAAGCAGTGGAAA
>NW_021372149.1:0-270 GCF_001605985.2 Dendrobium catenatum
CATTTTGGTCGGGTGCAAGAACAGGAGCTCGTCAGCTATGTAAGTAACTTTCTCCCTTGCTCGCGCTTCTTCGGCTTGATCCCGTGAAACCAGAGAAGAGAGGGAGAGAGATTAAGATATAATTATATTTTTTTTATTAAATATAATGATTAAATAATTATAATTAATTTGATTAATTATAATTACTTTTAATAAATTTTAATTAATCATAATTTAATTGTTATTAATTACTATTTATTAATTATAATTTATCAGAATTATTTAATGTGT
>NW_021372150.1:0-408 GCF_001605985.2 Dendrobium catenatum
AATTGATAACTATATCATATTGTCATCACTACAAAATTCACTATGATTTAGATTGTGGAGCTTTATAGCTCTAAGATACTACCTAATAGCAATGCCACCACCACACTTTATAAAGAAAAAATTAGAGTTGTAAAAAAATTAAGTGAAATCCCCTAAACCAATCAGCGACTAAGATTACTAGTTTTTTTGCCAATGCATTAAATTAAATGTGCATGAATTATATTAACCTTTTATCTTTCAATTCTACCAACTCATGATGTAACTATATATTAATAGATATGACTGCAAAAAATAATTACTTTCTTAAGATAAATAATCAAATAGAAATGTGTTCTCAAATGCAAATGAATGAGAATAAATGCTCAAAATAAACTCTAATTGGTTGTGTGCATGTATCTATATGCTCTT
>NW_021372151.1:0-443 GCF_001605985.2 Dendrobium catenatum
TGAGATGACCCGACATACTTCTGTTGGAAGAGAATTCTCATCATCTTCTTTAGCTTCCTCAATTTTAAGCTCTGCCATGAAGTCAGCAAGCTTGATAGGTCGCCTCACAGTCTGGTAGTATTCATCCAAACTGTCGATAACCCTCTGAGTTGTAGTCTTTTTCTCCTTTGGCTTCTTCAGCTTGGTCTTCATCTTGGAGGATTTCACCTTTCCAGACTTTGAAGTACCAACTTGATTGGAGAGTTGTTTAGAAATAGGAGCTCGTATCACTGACAGTGCCTTCAAATTTATCATAGGCTCAACAGGAGACTTCCACTTTACACCTGGAACTCCTTCAAGCTGCTTCAACATTTTCACAGTCTTCTTGGAGACCGCAGTCTCCCACTGTTCTTCTTGAATTGACTTCTTTTCTTTTCTTCTTTCTTCAACCAGGGGTACGGAAG
>NW_021372152.1:0-252 GCF_001605985.2 Dendrobium catenatum
TGATTCTTCCATGTATAAAATCTGGTTGGCTAAATATGGTATGAGGCTTTGGGATAACACTAAAGGGAAGAACATTTCTATTACCTGGAAGGTTATCCAGGATGGAGCGAGAGCCCTTCGGCCAATTCTGAGATGGAACATTAGGAATGGTATTCAAATTGATGTGCTCCAGGATATTTGGATCTTGGACCATAATATTGCTAAGTGGCCTACGCTTGTGAATGTGGATGAAGTGAAGAACACTAAGGTTTG
>NW_021372153.1:0-669 GCF_001605985.2 Dendrobium catenatum
CTCGCACCTTTTCGGGGTCAGCAGATATGCCTTGGGAGGATATGATAAATCCAAGGAAGGTTACTTGATTTGCGAGGGAAGTGCATTTCTTAGGATTGGCATACATCTGCTCCCTTTTTAAGATCTCACAAACTTGTCTTAGATGATTCAAATATTGTTCCACCGAATGACTGTAAATTAAGATATCATCAAAGTATACTACAACAAATTTACCAAGGAGGGGCCTAAGGATCTGAGTCATTACTCTCATAAAAGTGCTAGGTGCGTTACTCAACCCAAAAGGCATTACGGTCCATTCGTACAACCCATCTTTGGTTTTAAAGGCTGTCTTCCATTCATCCCCGGGGCGGATTCTTATTTGGTGGTAGCCACTCTTAAGATCGATTTTAGAAAACAACGTGGCGCCTGTCATCATGTCTAACATGTCATCTAATCGAGGAATTGGGAAACGGTACTTGACAGTGATTTTGTTGATAGCACGGCTATCAACGCACATTATCCAAGATCCATCCTTCTTGGGGGTAAGAAGGGCAGGAACCGCACACGGGCTAAGGCTTTCCTTAATGAACCCTCGCTCCAACAACTCATCCACTTGTCTCTTTAGCTCCTCATGTTCAGTAGGGTTCATTCGATAATGGGGCAGGTTGGGTAAAGAAGCTCCAGGCACCA
>NW_021372154.1:0-349 GCF_001605985.2 Dendrobium catenatum
TGCGGTCAACTAAGACTTCGTTTGAGACGGCTTTCTTATTGCTTCTTAAATCAACTTTTTAGTACAAAATTTTTTACTTTTTTACTAGAAAGATGTTTAGGAAGCATAAAAAAGCTGTCCCAAAAGAAATCTAAGAGGTCTCAAATTTGAGTCAGGCATATGTGAGTTGTGAGTGAGTTTGCCAACTAAATGAACCAAAAAAAGAACTAGAAGAATAGGGAGAAAAAACAGGGTTGCATTTTTTTTCATTCCAGCAAAAGACGGTAGTCTTTGCTTAGGAAGAGGGAACCGCTTCCTTCTGCGGATTTTGCACTCTTCAAGAGGGTCGATGGACTGAGGGAAGTATTAT
>NW_021372155.1:0-291 GCF_001605985.2 Dendrobium catenatum
TAGCTTTTTCTGAATCCAAGTGAAGAAGACTCTAAACTCATCAAATGACTTATTTTTTATTGATAGAAATCTAATCCAAGTAAACCTCGAGCAGTCATCGACAATCACAAAACCATATACTTTCCCTCCCAAACTAGTAGTGCTAACAGGTCCAAACAAATCCATGTGAATGACTTCTAAAGGTCTAGAGGTGCTAATGTCCTTATTGGAGTGAAAACTGGAGTGGATTTGCTTTCCTAATTAGCAGGCATCATAAAGGTGGTCTTTTGAAAACTTAAGTTTGGGGACATC
>NW_021372156.1:0-480 GCF_001605985.2 Dendrobium catenatum
TCTTAGATTCCTTACGTGCTTCTTTATATCTATCTCAATTATCATAATTTTTATATCTAAACCAATTTTTAAAATAAATCTTCTTATTTGTTATATGTTCTTGCTTATTTGGATTCCACCAACAATTATTTTTGCTATTATGAGCTTTCTCCTTTGATACTCCAAGCAGATCTTTTGCAATAATCTTAATATCACTAATCAATTTTTCCCACATAACATTAGAATCCTCATGCATAGACAAAATCATAAGATCTAAAATCTTACTCTCAAAAATATTTTTGTTAATATTCTTTAAATGCCCCCATCTAATCCTAAAATATTGTTTCTCTATTTTTTATTTTCTATCCCTTTATCTTAAAGTCTAAAACTAATAATCGATGTTGGGTACATAAATTTTCACTCGGAATAACTTTATAATTTATGCAATCTAAATGATCTAATTTTTTTATAAAAAAATAATCAATCTAAGTTTTACTAAAT
>NW_021372157.1:0-324 GCF_001605985.2 Dendrobium catenatum
CAAGTTTCAAGTTTAAAAGATTTATATATTTTTATTTAAAAATAAAATAAGGTTTTCTATATTATTGAAATAATTAAGAAAATATTATTCAAAATAATTTTTTATCATTTTTAAAATATTGTATATGAAAATACGAACAAAGAAAGTCCAAGAACTCATACAATGGTTTATTAATGAATTTCTTATACATTTTTGAAGTTCTGGACATTTTTTGATTTATTTATAGGATTTTAAATACTAGGTCAAACGGTGGCGCTGACCCGATTCTGCGCTCTCCACGTGGCGCAACGTGGTTCGACCACACGGATGATGGCAGTCAAATTG
>NW_021372158.1:0-236 GCF_001605985.2 Dendrobium catenatum
TGCTCGTCAGCGGACTTCTACTCGTCGTCGGACTTCTACTCGTCGATGAATCTTCATCGGTCTTCTGCCCAAGGCCGTACCTCTACCCGATGTCGGACTTCTACTTGTCGTCGGACTTCTCCTCGTCGGCGGACTACTACTCGCCAGCAAACTTCCGCCCAAATGCCATTCAAATCCCGTAACTCCTGCGTGCGAGGAAGGGCGCTAATTCGAGCAGGGGAAATTTTCCGCTCGCA
>NW_021372159.1:0-237 GCF_001605985.2 Dendrobium catenatum
GCAAACCTGGAGCTGGCCGTGACCAGCAAAAGCTCTTATCCTTGCCCGACAAAGCTCCCCAAGTCAAGAGTTTTGAGTTGGAAATTGTTCACAGCTTTCTCTCCACAATTTAGGCTGGATTACTTCCTCCAATTTCGCTACAATCTAGTCCACTGAAATCTGATTTCCTTTCAGATTTTTATTTGAAATCTGAAACGGTTTTTTTCAGATTTTAAAGAGAAAGAAGCTTGGAGCTTG
>NW_021372160.1:0-325 GCF_001605985.2 Dendrobium catenatum
GTTTCAACCTGCAAAACTGGTAAAGAGATTTGGGATAGGTTATGTATCACCTATAAAGGAACCAATGAAGTAAAACAATCTAGGTTAAATATTCTCTTGCATGACTACGAACTTTTTCGTATGAAACCTCATGAGTTGATTTCTGACATGTACACTAGGTTTACTCAGATAGTTACTTCATTGCATGCACTAGGAAAAGAACTTTCGAATTATGAAAAAGTTAACAAGGTTTTGAGATGCTTGCCGTCATCTTATGATGCAAAAATTACTGCAATCACTGAATCTAAAGATTTGAACACCTATTCTATTGATAACCTACTTGGCT
>NW_021372161.1:0-286 GCF_001605985.2 Dendrobium catenatum
CTAGTGTTAGCAGAGAACCGTCCGTCCTTTCACACTCTCCTAGTGTGGGCAGAGAACCCTACGTCCTTTCACACTCTCCTTGTGTGGGTAGAGAACCCTTCATCCTTTCACACTCTCCTAGTGTGGGTAGAAAATCCTTCGTCCTTTCACACTCTCGTAGTGTGGACAGAGAACCCTTCGGCTCTTCACACTCTCTAAGTGTCGGCAGAGAACCGGATCTCCTTGACATATCTTCTTACAAGAAATCTATAAGGAAGAAGGAAAAGAGTGAAGTAATCCCAATTCA
>NW_021372162.1:0-1052 GCF_001605985.2 Dendrobium catenatum
CTTCCTGGTCAAACAGAAATTCGCTCGTTACTTCTCGTAAAATTGCTTGTCTTGCACCTAAAGAAACCAAAAACAAAACCTTCGTCATCAGTGACAGATAAATTAAGCCACATCAATAGTCGCGTCAACTGAAAGCGACGGCATTTTAGTGGCGAATTTACAGACGTCACCTGCTCTAAACTCCTATTTATCCCAAAGCCGATCCCTTTCCCCTGTCAAAGCTAAACAACACATGGGTTCCTGCTTCTCCTCATCCACCATTGCCGCCGTCGCCGCCCCAACAACCAACAGTCTGCCAACTGCAAAAGTGATTAATCTCGACGGCACACTCATGGAATACTCACAAACCGTCAAAGTATCCCATGTTCTAGGCCTCAACAAATCCTCCTCCTGCTTCGTCTGTAACGCCGACAGCATCTTCTACGGCCAGTTCATTCAAGCATTGGGCTCCGATCGTTTCATTGAGCTTGGTCATCTCTACTTCGTGTTGCCGCCGGGGAAGCTCGAATATCGCCTCACGGTGGCAGACATGGTGGAGTTGGCCGTCAGTGCTAGCTCTGCCTTCGTCGCTGTGGCATCGACGACGACCGCGAGGAGCCGTGGAAGAACTAGGAGGAGGAGAACGGTTGCTGAGGTTATGCCGATTGTAGAAACAATGGATTTCGATTGCTATAAAAGGATCAATGAATTTAGTGTTGGAAGTTTGAAATATGGTTTGGGTGAGAAGAACAGTGTTGCGAGGTCATCAAAGGCAAAGGTTGAGCGCAATTGAAGAAGAAGTTGCTGAGTTCTTTGGTTAATTAATATGTACAGTTCTGCCTTCTCTAATTCTCTTCCCATCATGAAATTAATGATAGGACTGAATATTTGTTCAGCCTTGTTAAGGTTTTTGGCATAAAACGCAATGAGCAGATAGAATAATTTTGTTGTGCTTATTTGTTAATCAGAAAGCCAAATATGGATAAGCTCAAAATCATTTATGAGTTAGTTTATTTATTGTTGTGTTGAACATAAGTCAAATAAGAACAACAAATTAAAGTCGATGAACATTA
>NW_021372163.1:0-559 GCF_001605985.2 Dendrobium catenatum
AATGACCTGATTTCAGCTTTAAAATACTCAGATCATCGTGCCGATCGCACGATCGTCCTAGACGATCAGACCAATTTCACATCGTCTTGGGATGATTTCGCAGGACGATTCAGGACAATAATTAATTTTCAAAAACCCCTTGCTCTCTGACTTGTGCCATCCACTGATCGTCCCGGGACGATGCCTCGATTGTCCTGGACGATCAAACCAAAAACCCATCGTCCTGGCCGATTCCTTGGATGATCCTCAGGACGATAATTAATTCTGAAAAAGTCCTGCTCTCTGTCTTTTGTACTGAACTGATCGGCTTGGGACGATGCCCCTATCGGCCTAGCCGATCCTGGGAGAAAAATCACCTGGAGCAATCTGGGCAATTTCTGCAGCAAATTTCAACTGATCGTCCCAGGACGATCCCAGATCGTCCTGGACGATCCTGGAGCAGAATCAGAACTTCACAATCTCCCCAACTTCGAAAAAATATCGTCCTCGATATTGTCCAATCCAAACAGCGTCAGAACAAGAACGGGTACGACTGTCTCATATCAGACTCCTTCTCCCA
>NW_021372164.1:0-3005 GCF_001605985.2 Dendrobium catenatum
TCTAGCGCCGTCTAGAAATTTGGGAGAGCCGGATCTTTCTCTCGAATTGAAGATCCAACTCCAAGGAATTTCACAAGTTCTGCATCAACATCCTATCAAATTAGTATCAAAGTAGTTCGATATGGGCACCCATGGCTAGAAGAAAAGTAGAAGTATTAGAAGGGGAGATCGAACAATTGAAATCAGATTGTGTACAAAAGATTTCAGATTTTAAAAAGCTATTTTCAACCATTCATGAGAAGATCGATGAGAAGTTCGCCATCATGAAGGAGATGATGAGAAAGATGCTCGAGTTCTAAACCACAACGGCGCTATTGGAGGCAGGGGGAGCCACCAGCGACCAAGAGAGTGAAGGAAACACTAATCCAATAAGGAGAGTGAAAGATCAGAAGGTGGAAATGTTGGACTGTTGGAGGCAGAGGGAGTCACCAGCAACCAAGGGAGTGAAGGAAACGCTAATCCGATAAGGAGAGGGAAAGATCAGAAGGTGGAAATGTTAGGGGAAGAAGAGGAGATGCAACATTTGGAGCCACTCCAATGAAAGAAAAGGGTAAAGGAGTGGGACATTTAGTGGAGCTGCAAAATTTGAAAGGAGAAAAAGAAAGGGAGAAGATAGAAGCACCAGACATGATTCTACCGCCCCTACAACAATATCGAGAGATATTCCAACAAGTTCAAGGGTTGAATCCTTCGAAGGAACGCAAATATGTTATCATATTGAAGGAAGGAGTCCCACTTACCGGTGTTCGTCGATACCGTTATCCTCAAATCCAGAACGAAGAGATTGAGAGATTAATCAAGGAAATGCTCGAGGCAAGAATCGTTCAACCTAGTGTCAATCTATTTTTCAATCCAGTGCTATTAGTCAAGTGCTTCAGTAGCCGTTTCGTTAATTCTGCATGTCTTCTCTGTCTCCAACGATCGTCATGTACATGTCATCAGTCGTTACAAAGTTCTAAGGCAAGTCTTCATATCCATCTCCAGCTAATTTTTTGAGATTAGAGATGTTATATATTTGGCTAGATAAGTTTAGAAACATCATTCGATCACTAAACCCTAAACCCAAGACGATATTAGACCATCACAATACCGACTTCAAACATTGGTCGAAACTATTAACAACTTTGATTAAATATCATTCGCACTATCAACCCTAAACCTAGAAGAGCATTACACATCAGGTCATACCAAGTGGATGTCAATAGAAACTTCATCAAATCATAATCGAACTTTATTCAAATATTAATTGAACATTGATCAAACCTTATTTAAATCTAGTTAAAATAATGTATGTATTTTTTAAAAATATTTTATCAAGATTCGAACAAGATTCAAATTACATGATTTTATGGGCTCAAGAATTTGTGTTTCCAACTATAATTTTGAGAAGGCAAATTATGTTGTAAAGAAGACACAATATACATAAAATCGACACATACAATACATTACATTATATTATAATGAATAAAATGTGGCGTGAAGCTACTCACCTCCAACAAAACCCTATAGCTTGGGTTGCTCACCAGCTCAAGCAATAGCACCACCAAGCCTTCTAGGTAGTCCAGAACAAATCTTCCCCTAGTAGTGAAGCCAGTTGTCCTCGCCTAGTTGAAGGTTGTCCTCAGCTCCGCCTTAAATGCTGCAACCTCCTTCCTCAGCTCAGCGACTTCTGTCGAGGTCACACCTCCGCACAAGTTGCCAGCCTCGCCTCCACGATGTGGAGGTTCATCGTCTTCTCAAAGACAATGAGTCACCCTACTATCTCCTCAAGCGAGATCAACCCCTTGGAAAGAATGACATTGACAGAGCAACCAAAAGATAGCGAGCCCCGAGGCTTCTTATTCAAACCCTTTTAAACATGTTCTTCTTCTACCTCGGCCGCAACGCCAACATGCATGATCGCCGCACCTCCTGCCTGCTCGCTAGCAACTACAAGCTCCGCCACTCCCACAAGTGTTAGCATCTTTAATTCCTAGTGCAGGTAGCATCCTTGGGGTCAACAATGGAATGTCATCAATTGAAACTCTTTATCTAAGTATTCTTAGAAAACTACATAAGCCTTTCACATAGGACAATCCCAATCGTATACTAGTCAAGCGCCCACCACTACAAAGCTATCAACTTCAGCCTACTCGGTAGATGCCCCAACAAATCGCTCGAAAAAAAAAAGATTAGAGGCTCTCACAGTAAACACCTTTTTCCCTAACAAAGCTATTCGCAAATACTTTAACTTGTCAACTTTTCTCTTACCTGTCTGAATTGGAGGCTCCTACGAACTTGCCACAGCTTTAGTAGAGGCAACCTCTATCTAAGCCACTATAATTGGGTCCCATGGAGTCACTCGACTTGTTTTCCATAGAATAAGTTGCTCGTCACCTTCTTCAAAAGTGAGGTTGACCCTCTCTAAAGCCCTAACGATGCCGCCAGAAGTGATGGGCTCAGCAGTATCACCTGCTACAATCGGTAACTCAACAATCTCCACCACTATTGCAAGACCAATTTTAATTCTCTTTACAGAGTAGCAACAGTGAGTTCAGGCTCTCCTAGGCAACCTAGATACCACCCTCAACTTCCTTACTCTGCGAGAGTCCACTCGTCTTCTTCTCTAATTTATCAGCCTGGTATGAAAGGCGGCCTTTTTAAATGCCTTGGCCTAGACCAAGCTAACTCGGCATGGTTCATATTTAAACTCACAGGTTTTAGAGTGAACAAGGGAAAGGAAGAATGCAAAGTCCCTATTTATAAGGAGCCAAAGAAGAAGGTGGTGTCACATCATTGATGCAAAATCTACATAACAAGGCTGCAACAAAAAATTGGGTAATAATTTTGCATTTACTTTCATGTAACATGTACAGTAGTCGCAATTAATGTTTTATCATTCACTTGCCTTTTTCATCACTCGCCGATGCAACCTAAAAAAAGGACAACTCGCCCCTTACAACTTTCAATAAAATAGGACAACACGCATGCAACTTACAAAACAAACACAACCTTAGAACACAACA
>NW_021372165.1:0-395 GCF_001605985.2 Dendrobium catenatum
TAGGAATGACATAATGAGAGATTTCAAAGTGTTTGGAAAATTTTTGGAATTTTTAATTATTATTAATTAATTATTATAATTAAATATTAGATTTTAATTAAAATTAAATTAAGCTTTAATTATCTATCAAATTAAATTGGTTTTAATTATCTATCAAATTAAATTAGATTTTAATTACTTAGGGTTTGATTCTAATCAATTAGTGATATTATACATAATTTTTTGGTTTAAAATTGATTTATTATATTTTCTAAAAGGTTTTAATGCTTAATTAAGGCTTAAACTAAGGAAAATTAATTAAGGGCATTAATGATCTCTAAAATCAGTAAAAAATTTCCTAATGTCTTATAGTGTCACTAAGTTTAAATTGTTCAAATTTCAAGTCCAAATGGTGT
>NW_021372166.1:0-309 GCF_001605985.2 Dendrobium catenatum
CTATATTGTTGATGATGATGGTATTGATTTTGTAAAAATTTCACACCTTAGGGACATCAAGGCTCAACAAAGAAGCCTGAGGTACAAGCTTCCTCGATGTTCAAGGTAGATCTCCAACATCAAGGCACCAACTTCATAAGAGCAATTTTTATGTTTGTATTTTGCAGAGAGTATCTGAAGTCTTGTAAAACTCGAAAATACCATTTTAAACCTCGCACGCTTTCCAAAACGCCGCGATGAGATTTAAGCAAAAATTTTAATGTTAACGGAATTTAATATAAATAATTTTAGAAAATTCTTTGCAAAATT
>NW_021372167.1:0-247 GCF_001605985.2 Dendrobium catenatum
AGTAGATAGGGCCACTGAATTTTATTTTCTACTGGACTAAGAAACTAATGAATTTCCAATGAATTGACAAGTTCCAGAAGTGATTTTCCTATCCACTCTACAGCATGCAAAGTCAGAATCTGAATAACCAATAATTTCAAATGAAGAGCTAAACTTAGGATAACAAATTCTTAAGTT
This sequence comes from Dendrobium catenatum, assembly GCF_001605985.2. Taxonomy (NCBI): domain Eukaryota; kingdom Viridiplantae; phylum Streptophyta; class Magnoliopsida; order Asparagales; family Orchidaceae; genus Dendrobium; species Dendrobium catenatum. The sequence continues at coordinate 178 of NW_021372167.1, forward strand.
CTGAGTTCCTAGTAAGTATCTTAATATCCTTTTTATTGCTGTCAAATGTGATTCTTTTGGATCTGATTGA
>NW_021372168.1:0-797 GCF_001605985.2 Dendrobium catenatum
TGATGCTTGTGCTTCTTCCTTAGAAAGTTTTTGAACTGCCTTATGATTAAGGCAATGTCATCGCTCTCAAACCCGGAAGAATCAGAATTTGTGTTGTTGGCCTTTAATGCCAGAGTTTTCTCTTTCTTTTTCTCACCTGCATCAAGATTTCTTTGATTCACCCCTTGCTCATAAGCAATGAGTGAGCCAAGTAAGTTATCAATCTAATAGATGTTTAAATCCTTAGATTTAGTTATAGTAGTGATTTTAGCATCAAAAGAGGAAGGCAAGCATCTTAAGATTTTGTTCACCTTTTCATAGTTTGAAAGTTCTCTTCCTAAGGCATGCAAAGAAGTTACAATTTGAGTAAACTGTGTATACATATCAGAAATTATTTCAGAAGATTTATACGAAAAAGTTCATAGTCATACAAAAGAACAATTCAAACGAGATTGTTTCACTTCATTGGTTTCTTCATAAGTAATGCACAACCTATCCCAAATATCTTTTCCAGTAGAGCAAGAAGAAACACACATGTAATCCTCGGACTTTAAAGAACAGAAAAAATAGTTCAAACACTTTGCATTCAATTGAGCTAAATCTCTTTCATCGAAAGTCCATTCACTAAAAGCAACTTCAGTTTTAATTCTGTTAATTTTATGAGAAGGTGGAGAATATCCTTCTTTGATAAGCATCCACATAAGATAATCAGTTGATTGCAGAAAAGTAAACATATGGATTTTCCAAAAATTAAAATGAAGGTTGTCAAACAAAGGAGGTAGTGTAATAGAATATCCTTCAGTTGTATTACGATTCCC
>NW_021372169.1:0-335 GCF_001605985.2 Dendrobium catenatum
TTATTTATTTAGAAAATTTAAAACATAACATTCAAAATTTATAACAATTATACTATTTTTAAGTTTATGCATGTCATATTAAAATATGTTACATTCAAATTTATTCATAAATAATACTCAACTTTACTAACAAAATCCTTATGAGTTAGATCTAGAGAATAAAGTCAGTAGATTTATGAGTATTTACAACAAATAAAAGCTCTAATATCTTGCAACTAAATCCAACAACATATAGCTCAAAATGTATTGTTTTAACCCTTATTTATAAGATATGGCTACAAAAATTAATTACACTAGAATAGATTTAAAAAATCAAACATGATGACTAATGCATA
>NW_021372170.1:0-217 GCF_001605985.2 Dendrobium catenatum
TGAGGAAAATAAAAATATAGATGTTTTGTTCCGCTGTATTTGATGATTCATAGTTGCTCTGTGTTTGTGTGTCTGTTGAGTTGATTAATTTGGAAGATTCAGTTCAGTAACCAAATTCCAAAGCCAGATCCTGGATAAGAGGGTTTTGTCGCGGCCCGGTGCGAGCGGGATCCGTCCCAGATCGGGTCGGGTCGTGACAAACTTTAGTGGTATCAGA
>NW_021372171.1:0-288 GCF_001605985.2 Dendrobium catenatum
TCCTCTCGAATGAATCCGGCTTCTGCCAATTTCTTAACTTCAGAAATGACTTGTTGCTCAATCTCTAAGCGCATGCGTCGAGGAGCTTGTTTAACAGGAATGGCATCATGCCGAACCCCAAGTTTGTGAACTGCTACCTCAGCAGGCAAACCTGGCATTTCGTCGTATGTCCAGGCAAAGCAATCCCTGAACTCGAATAACAACTGAATTAAGTCTTGGGTTTCACCCTCGTTTAACAAAGTACTTATGAAAATCGGACGGGGGTCATCATCATTTCCCAGGTTAATT
>NW_021372172.1:0-588 GCF_001605985.2 Dendrobium catenatum
TTACTGTTTTACTTTTTGGATTGTAATTATAATTTTTGTTTGGTCTTTTTTTTTTCCACTGCTTTTAGAAAATTTTTGTGCAAAGAAGTTACTTTCTATAACAACATTCAAAAAAATTATTTCATCCTTAGCAATTTTACAACCAGCTTTACAAAAAGCTGCAACCATCCCAAACAAATTCTTAAAGTGCCACAGGCAAGGGCAGGCCTACAAAAAGTTTAGGGTTATCAATTCTTGAAAAAAAAAAATTATCTTAGTAGAATAAATGTTTTAATTATTTTAATTTTTCTAAATAAATGCATTTGTTCAATTTTTATTTATTTTTTTTATTTTATCTCCAAGATTATATATGCTCTAATTCTATTTTGTCCACCCTCAAAAGAAAAAGCTAATTCAGCCCTCACTGCAACACAAATCTCATTTCCTATTCTAATTTATAAACTCCAGTCTTCATTTACATAGACAAAGTTTTATGAAAAAACATTATTTATTAAAATGTTTAATCAATATAGTTTTTACATATTGATATGCACTATATATGTCAAATATATATAAAAGCAATTTTTTTATAAGTTATAAAATAAAAAA
>NW_021372173.1:0-220 GCF_001605985.2 Dendrobium catenatum
CCAAGGTTAACAAAGCGATTGTCTCACCTTGAGGCCGGTCTCATTTACCTACTCCTAGGCTTGTTGGGAGAAGAAGAACCACACGATGGAGGAGATCACTCCTAGAGCGACGGCGCCGTAGATCCGTAGGGAGGAAGAGGTCGGCGCGGGTTGTGGAGGCGTTGCAAAGCGACGTCCTTTGATGATCCAAGTGTACACTGAAAAATGATCGTCGACGGTC
>NW_021372174.1:0-212 GCF_001605985.2 Dendrobium catenatum
ATCTAGACTCACCTGCAGGGTTATCCTAAGCAGTTAACTAATCAAAGAAAATATATTCCCAAGCAGTTATATATGTGCAGAAAAGAAAGTAAAACACACTGGCCACGCTCTTTTTATTTGATGGGGCTTTAGCAGCTGAAGTAGCTATGCAAACATTTATAGCAATTAACATTTATTATTAACTTAGCCCCCTTTTCTTGCCCTGCATGAGC
>NW_021372175.1:0-1248 GCF_001605985.2 Dendrobium catenatum
CAAGAGTTGGATATTAGTAACTTAAATCCAATTTTGAAAAGTATGGTTAACCTTGATAAAACTGCTCTCCCGTATATCAGAAATGCTTAGTTACCCTGTTTTTTTGCCTTTACTTCTTCCAGATTTATTCAATGTTCTTTTTTTCTGGTTCTGTTTCTGTTTTTGGCTCTCTGCCTTCGTTAGCCATTCCTATGGGATTACAGGTGGCTTATGCCAGCTTTTGCTGCTTTGTGTTAAGAGGTTATCTGTTTTTATGTGCTTTGGTGGTGAACTTTGAGGACACTAGTTTTCACAGTGAGTGTTGTACGCATCGGATCTGGGATTTCAAAGTATTTTAGCATCTCCAACACTATTCTATTATTGTGAGGATATATTGTTTCTTTGTTACTTGGGACTGGTTATTTAAGGTGCAGAATCTGGATCGTTTTCATGTTTTTTTGCTCAATTCAATGTTAGATTTTATCTTTTCTTAATTAGAGTTACCCAAACTTGTGGCTTTAGTTTGACAGTGGATTGGCCCCAGTATAATTATAGCTGCTGGTATTTGTTATGTTTTATCTTTATGGAAAACCCCTTATTTTGGCCTTGTAATCTGTCCAATGAGTGGTGTATCTGCCAGAATTTTTTCGGGTATATTGCTGTTTACAAGCCGAAGGGGCAGAGAAATACCCATGATTTCTATATGATCTATTTAACTTGGAAAAATGGGTATTACCTTTACAATTCTGGAACCACTTATACCTTTCACAATTATAATTTCCTCACTGTTTTTTGGAGATGTTTTTGCAGGTTTATTAACATTTATCCTGCTACGACTGTAAATGTTAGCAATGATATCGAAGATTGGTTGACCTTTGTTTTGCTAGATTGGATTTTTCCTTCAACTTGCAACATGTTGATTAAATATAGGAAATTATACACGGGCTGCAAGGTAAGTTTATTTTGGATGTTAGCAAATTTTGGTTTTAGCTACTGGTTTTTTTGCAGGAAGGCAGAGCGGAATGTCATCATTTGGAGCTTCCTTTTTTGGGTTCTGTTTTCTCACAGACCTAGTTTATTGTCGTATTATTTTTGCAACTGTAGGAAAAGGAACCACCGGCTCATAGGTTTTGATTTTACTTTTTTACTTGTAGCTCTTCTGAGCAATAGTGAGCTGGAGGTTCCTTTTAAGGACCTTGTAACCGTTTTTTGATAATTAATGCGTAGGCCCCATGTAATATCAAAAATCTGCTCCAGGATCGTCCAGGA
>NW_021372176.1:0-292 GCF_001605985.2 Dendrobium catenatum
TACTGAGATCCTTTGGCTTCGTCAACTGCTCGAAGATATCCATACACCGCAACCGGCACCTACCACTGTTTTCTGCGACAACACCTCCGCAATCGCATTGGCTAACAATCCCATCTTCCATGCCCGCACAAAACATATTGAAGTTGACTGTCACTTCATCCGGGATTGTATCAAGAAAAACAAAGTTTCGGTTCACCATATATGCACTGAAGATCAACTAGCCGATCTCTTCACCAAAGCCTTACCAAATCACAGATTTCAGCTCCTTTCCAGCAAACTCACCGCTACCTCC
>NW_021372177.1:0-407 GCF_001605985.2 Dendrobium catenatum
CTACCTCTCTACTATCATGACTGTTTCAAAAAAAAAAAAAACTTGTTGATGGAATTAGCAAGCTCAGTATAACAACAAAGCTATACACTAAAAGTTTCCACTATCAATGTTATCTTCATTTCACAGTTTGAAAGCTAATAGGTTAATGGTTGATTAAAAATGTTCAATGAATTTTAAGGTCACTCGCACACCTTGTCGAAGCCTCCACTCCTAAATCCAACGACACCAAATCGTGAAATACCCATAAGTTTGGTTCCTACACTTTGTAAAGCCTCACGGACAAACCTTCATTCGGTCTGTCTTCTTGCTTCTCAAGCCATTGTTCTTCAACTTACCATAAATAGAATCTCTGTTTGATCCCTTTCCTCATAAAGTCTAGGTTGCATGCTAGATCCCGCTTCAATCCA
>NW_021372178.1:0-323 GCF_001605985.2 Dendrobium catenatum
AGACAAAATAAATGATCGTCCAGGACGATCGGTCCTCAGTAAAAATTTCGTCCTGATGAATAATTTTTTGTCCAAACGATTAACCGACTTAGAACGGTTTTCAGCAGTTTCTAGAACCGACCTTGTAATAACCGTTCGTACCGGACGAACCTAGTTCGTACGGGACGATTAGCTGTACGAACACATTTCATACACATATACAAAATGGTGCCGTTTCAAATTCTTTAAGTAAAATCGTCCAGGATGATCCACGATTGTATGGGATGATCCACTGCGTACAGAATTATTGCAGTTTTTGGGCGGTTTTTCTTGTCTTTTGTATA
>NW_021372179.1:0-235 GCF_001605985.2 Dendrobium catenatum
GTTAGAAATTCAGAATTTGATAATCCAAACTCAAGTTTTTTTAGAAGGCTAAAAAAACTTTTTAATTCAATATCTTGATCATGGAATAAATTAGAGAAAGAAATAGTTATTTTTTAAAACTCATTCTATAAAATATATCTAATAGAATATCAATGCACAAATTGTTGAATCATGAATCAATATTTTCAAATTCAAATATCGAAAATATGAAGGGTTTTCTTAAGCTTTAAGAAAT
>NW_021372180.1:0-442 GCF_001605985.2 Dendrobium catenatum
TGTAATAACACAATCCATATTTTTATATTGCACAAAGTACATCCTGGACGAGTAAATCTGCTTGCCCTTTCCTGTGCCGTGCACTAATAAAATAATAGGTGAAATACTGATGCATTATTTCATTTTTCTGATATGATGAATGTTTTCCATATGCTGGAACTTATAGTATTTGTCATTCCTTATTCTACTATGTTCTGATTTTCATTTCTGTTTATATTAATTTCTCTTTGAGGGTTTCATTGTATAAACCTGGTAACTATCTTCATCAAGAATTATCAGGACTTTTGTATTCTTATTTATTCTTGTATTATCATTAATTTATTATATGTCGTTGTATCATTATGGCATTTCTTTCTAACGTAGTTGTAGAAGAAATATCACTGATTTCCTTTGTTTTTTTTTGAGTGACAGGGGAATGATAAATATTGGGTTAAAGCGATTT
>NW_021372181.1:0-1398 GCF_001605985.2 Dendrobium catenatum
ATTTAAATCAAGCATGTAGACGTTGTTGATCCTCTTTTCCTACAAAATAGTGTTGTTTCTTAAACTTACAATGCATGAATTTACGAAGAATTGCACAATGAAGCCTTTATCAAAGAGTTAACTGATGCTGAGCAAGTTGTACTTCAATCCATCTATAATCAAAACATTTTCAATCATAAGGTTTTTGGAATTACCAATTATACCTGCACCTTCCACCTTCTTTGTGGTGTTGTCTCCAAGAGTAACCTTGCCTCCAGTCCTGGACTCTAGTGAAACAAACTGATTGGCATCACCAGTCATATGTCGAGAGCATCCACTGTCCAGGTACCACATACTCTCTCGAGGCCTTTTGTGAGAGCACTCCTGCAAAATTACCAAATATTAGATTTAGGAACCCAAGTAGGTTTGGATTCCTTCTTATGAAGTATAGAATGCAATGCATGTGTGGTATGTTGTGGATCATGCACCTTAGGTCTTCATACCCAATGTGTACTATGGTGAACTGTGCAAGTGTGTGAGATGTGTCCTAGCATTCCACATGAAAAACATCTAACTTCAGGAAAAGGATTTCTTAGGTGGTTTGTGTTATAATGCCTCTTCCTAGGTTTTGGCAATTGATCAAAAGTAATTGTCATCATTATTTTCTTACATGTTTCTAGTTCATTTTGAATCTTCAAATTAGTGCTCTTTAAGACCTCATTTTTAATTCTCAAATTTTTCTCAATCTCTTTAGACTTCTTAAAATTAGATTCAAGTGTTGTGTGTGAAACTTTTAATGCATCATGCTTTTCAACTAATTCACAATAATTTTTTTTTAACTCATCAAATTCATCAAGTAAAATCATATGATTTGAATAAATCATTTGATGGTCTTTAGTCAAAATTTCATGCTCTTTTTGTAGATTCAAGAATTCTAATTTCAAGCTAGCATGCATTTTATTTAATTTCCTATATGATTCTTGAATATTTTTTGAAACTTCAAGGAGTTGGTCGTAGGAAAGTTCACATACCTCTTCTTAATTAAGATTGTCGTCCGCCATCAAGCACAATTTTGATGTCTCATCTTATGGTTCCGTCTCTGATGAGTCCGATGTAGAATCCGCCCAAAATACTTTTTGTACTCTGATCTTGTCCTTAGCTTAGATTTCTCCTCACCCTTTCCTTTACTTGAGTGATCTTTAAGTGTAGGGCAATCAGTTCTCACGTGTCCTGATTTTCTACATTCATAACAAACGACATCAGAAGATCCTTTAGAATGTTTATGATCCTTACCTTTTCTCCTAAAAAGCTTTTGAATTGTCTTGTTATGAAGGCAACTTTATCGCTCTCAGACCTGGAAGAATAGGAGTCAGATTTGTGCGCCTTCAGTGCAACTATTTTCTCCTTCTTTTTCTCACC
>NW_021372182.1:0-261 GCF_001605985.2 Dendrobium catenatum
AAAAAAAATATGCCCAAAAGGGCTGTTTGGGACAGGATTTGGTTGCAAGAAGCACGTGAAAGGTAGCCGGCTACCTTCACAGCCAACGAGCTCCTATTGCTACTTCCGATCGGACCAGCAGGGAAAGTCGTCGAATGAGGTAGGTCTCTCTCTCTCTCTCTCTCTCTCTCTCTGTGTGAGGATTGGGAGGCAACTGCGGGAGCTAGGGCAGAGGATTGGGGTTGGCTTAAGTGAGGGAGAGGTCGGGCTTAGTGCGGCTTG
>NW_021372183.1:0-214 GCF_001605985.2 Dendrobium catenatum
TGCTCTTCGGTTCCTGGTTTGGGGCTGAATTCCATGTTCAAGGGGGGAGGAATTAGGTGTTTTAATGCTTGTGATGTTTAGGTTATTGTGATAATTATTATAATATGTCTTTTGGCCTTCCCCTTTCATACCTATATATATGGGGGGTATTGTAATGTTTTAAGAAGTTGAATGTGATATGTGATTTTTGGAAAAAAAAAAAAAATCTGTTAAC
>NW_021372184.1:0-777 GCF_001605985.2 Dendrobium catenatum
CAAATATTTATGCCTTATAAACTTAAGGGTCATGTTATTTGCATTCTTAATTTTAATTTTACAACTCCTCTTGGCACTGATAATGATACATCAAATAAAATTATTTTAATATATTCTAACCTTCCAAATAAGATGTCAAAAAGAACTATTTTAATTAATTTAGGCCCCATCCCTCTAAATAAAATTTATGACTCTGCCACTGTCTTCCAAAATATTTTTTTATTATAACAATTTTGAATTTTTACCATATTTCTTATATAATTTAAGGAACGAAAGAGCATATTATTAGTTACAGTAATAGTACTGATGTGAGCACCATTTAATAGCAAACAATACTTGAAATATGCATATTTGCTTCAAAGTAATCTTACACGCTTACTGAAATTAATTAATATACACTTTCAGACGGAACAAAACAAGTACGTAGTAATGATTATTATGCATATAGTAGTGTTCTATTTATCACAGCTTTAATATCACATGACTAAACTGAAAGACTTCATATATTTTCATACATAATATCCAATTACTATAGTTTGCTTTGATGACTAAATGCACAGTAGTGCAAAGAAAGAAACTCAGATTTGCATCTGTGCATTTGGCTCCAATTACTATAGCTTGCCTTGATGACTAAACTGCACAGTAGTGCAAAGAAAGAAACTCAGATTTGCATCGGTGCATTTGGCTCACCTAACAGTTTCTCCTTGAATCCATGCTCGAGCACCCATCTCAGCAATCTTTATAAAGTGAAGTATGTGGGGAGGCATTTGAAGCCCT
>NW_021372185.1:0-359 GCF_001605985.2 Dendrobium catenatum
CTTCCCGCCCGCAATATCTTCTCTGAGAATCACTTTGGCAACACTAAAAGCCGACTCCTTCCATTCTCTTTTTCCGTTCCTCTGACCCAGACAAACAAGAAAGCAAGAATCGAAGAAAATGGAGAAAGCAAAGGCCCTCGCCGTTCTCCTCCTCCTTGTCCCCTCTCTCATGCTGCTCTTCTCGTCATCGATGGAGATATCCGAGGAGGAGCTCGAAGACGCGATCTACTCTCTGCGATCGCGTGGCTATCGGCTCTTCGGCAACGCCATCACCTCCTCCGACGTCTGCTTCGACCTCCTCTTCTCCAACGCTTCATTCACCCTCTTCGCCCCCACTGACGCCTCCCTCTTCTCTCTCG
>NW_021372186.1:0-261 GCF_001605985.2 Dendrobium catenatum
AAAAACTTTTTCTCAATAAAAAGTAATCCTAAACAGGTGTTCTAATCTTTTTGTTATTTTTGAAATTTTACAACAAAAACTTAAACAAATTTTCTTCCTCAAATTTCACCACGCAATAATTATGAAAAATTAAATGCAAATAAAAGTAAATGACGATAAGGAAAAAACACAATAAGGATTTTTATAGTGGTTCGGTCAAAATATGACCTACGTCCACTCCCCGAAGTCCTCCGCTATGGGATTTTCACTACCAAAAATAGT
>NW_021372187.1:0-343 GCF_001605985.2 Dendrobium catenatum
CTTGATATTTAATTAATAATTTAACAACCTATAATTTTTCCTTGCTTTTTAGATTTGAAGGGTTAAGTATATTTTATTTATTCATAAGAACTTACAAAAAGCTTTACTAATTATTATCCCTTTTTTTAAGATAGCCCTACATAAGTATGGACACCTATGAAAAATCTGATAATTAAATAAACATCTAAATAATCCCTAATCGAAAGGCATCTTTATATTCATTATATATCACATTATCATTATCACTTAACCATTACAATATTTACACACATGCACCAAACTCATTCAACCATTTGTATTGAAAATATAAACACAAGCAACAAGTAATTTATTCAATATTAGA
>NW_021372188.1:0-428 GCF_001605985.2 Dendrobium catenatum
AACTTCTTCCGGACCACTACTTGAGGCCCTCACCTCTACCGGACCACCGCCTGACATCGTTGCTCCACCGGATCACCACCTGAGGCCCTGACTTATTCGGACCACCACTTAAGGCCCAGACTCCGCCAGACCACCATCATAAACCCGAATTTCTACTGAAGTATCGCCCTGCCGACTACGGTCCTCCCGACCTCCGTCGCCTATTACGGTCATTCCGACCTCGATCACAGGACAACGATCATTCTGACCCCAGTCTCATGTCGACTACGGTCCTCTCGACCTCCATCACCTACTACGGTCACTCCGACTTCCATCACAAGACAATGGTCTTTCAGACCTCGGTCTCCTGCCAATAACGGTCTTACAGACCCTGGTCTCCTGCCAACAATGATCTTTCTGACTCCAGTCTCCTGCCGACTACGGTCCTC
>NW_021372189.1:0-225 GCF_001605985.2 Dendrobium catenatum
TTTTAACGTAAAAATTAGAAATTTTGTACTATAAAACTGCTTTAAGAAGCAGCAAGAAAGGCGTCCCAAACGAAACCTTTATTGTACGTAGTTTATAAGACTCAAATATATGAGGCACGATTTCATAAAAGTTTTAGAGATAGGAGCAGGAAAAAAAATAATTTTAAAAGGGAGCATACAAGTGAACAGAAATCGCGTTTTATAAGAAAACGCAAAGCAGGATAC
>NW_021372190.1:0-261 GCF_001605985.2 Dendrobium catenatum
TGGGGAGAATGAACATTTTTATGTGAGTGAGGATGAAATTATTGTTCGTTCTATCGGGAGGAAGAGGGGAGGTAGAGGTAAATGGCGAGGAAGGTAGCTTTGTCTTTGGATGTTTCATTTTGTGGTTGTGGTTGTTGCTATTTGGAGTCTGCTGGATGGTTTGGTTTTGGCTGCCATTACTGATTGGTTTCTATGTTGGCTCTTTGCACTATTGTTGTGGTTTTTGAAGTTGGATTGGACGATGATGAGGAGGCCCTTACT
>NW_021372191.1:0-225 GCF_001605985.2 Dendrobium catenatum
AAGAACACTAGACCAATCAGATTCTTACACCTCATTAGACCATACAGCTTATTTAAGATATATATTTATGTTGTGTTCGGTGGTTCTAATATACTGTAATACATCAAAATGCAGTAATTTGTCTCCAATCGAACTCCATTTTCTAACACCGAAAAAAGAATATTCAAATATAAAACAAATAGCAAGTCAAATCAATATTGTCGTCCCATTGTTCACCCACAATCA
>NW_021372192.1:0-274 GCF_001605985.2 Dendrobium catenatum
CACCCACCAACTACAATCCTTTAGACCACAATCGCCATACTACGGTCCTTATGACTTACATCGCTCGCCGACTATGATCCTGCGGACCAAACGAACATGTCAACACTGATTCTTCCAACTCCCACCACGTAAAACACTCTATATGATGTATATTTGTTACATCAAACCAATTTCTTTCCCCCAAAGAAGGACATCATTTGTAATCAACTGCAAACGTTAGTGGATTTTTTCAATACTATTTTATATTAATAAAAAATTTCATCAATAATTATTA
>NW_021372193.1:0-229 GCF_001605985.2 Dendrobium catenatum
GGGCTTCTCTGCTTTACTGTGGGAGCAAAAGGAGAGTCACTTTTATAGTGCAATACTCAGAGGGCACCTCCGGGGAGTGGATGTAGGTCGAGTTGACCGAACTACTATAAATCTGCTATGATCTTTCTTTGTTTTGATTTTTGCATTTATTTTTCCACACTTTTATTTTTGTGGTGAAATTTGGTTTGGCTTTTTTATTGTGAAAGATTTTTTAAAATACCAATTCACC
>NW_021372194.1:0-277 GCF_001605985.2 Dendrobium catenatum
ATCCAAGCTTGAGCTCGGCTCAATACTTGATTCAAGTTCGTTCGTCTGAAACGCTGTCAACGTGAAGGGGAAGAAGAAGACATCACTATTGACATCGTGAAGCGGGAAGATAAGGCGGTGGTCTATGGAAGATGCGAAGCGGGAAGATGAACGGTGGTCAATGGAAGAGAATACTTTATTATTTAATGTTTCCAACTTTTTGTCTTTCTCGAATTGAATAGCTGCTCTTTTTTTTCAACAGAACTTTAATATTGTATATACATTGTTTATGAAAGTG
>NW_021372195.1:0-312 GCF_001605985.2 Dendrobium catenatum
CGCAAGTCGACATTGAATTGAGAAAGAAAGATTAAGACTTCCATATGCATCATATCATTACAAAGAAATCCAAAATGATGGGAAGTCCATAAATGATCAAAGATAATTATTTGTTTATTTATACTTATTGATACTAGTATATAGCTAGACCTGTCAACAATTGATCCGACCCGAAAACCCGATCCGAAACCGACCCGAAATTCTCGGGTTCGGGTCGACCCGGATAAATAACGGGTCGGGTTCGGTTCTGCAATTTCGACCCATATAATTATTCAGGTCGGGTCCGGGTTGACCCGGAAACCCGATTAAAAC
>NW_021372196.1:0-473 GCF_001605985.2 Dendrobium catenatum
AAGAATTTGCAGGAAAATAAATCTTCAGTGATTAGTTTTGAATATGGACCCTGGATCCATGTTCACTTCAAAGACAGGAGATACAACATAGGAAACGTTGTTAGGAAGGGGCTGAATGATGCTAGACTCGACAACTCTATCAGAGAAGATAACAATCGGAAGAATAATGCAAAGGTTGATAGAATAAGTATGGTAAATAAGAAGGATATTGTTGAAGTAAACGATGTCTTGGCTCCAGATAGTAGGGATCTACATGGAAAATCTTTTGTAAAGGAGAACTCGGAGACTGCTGTTACCAACAGGTTCACTGTACTGAGTGAGGATCCTGAAGAAGTATGCTTGGTAGAGCAGGTTAATGATATAAAAAATATAGAAGAAGACAGGGAATGTATTGATGCTGAAATGAATCACAGTGAATTGGGTGTCTTTAGTGCTGTTGTCAAAGTGAAGTTGGCTAAGGAGTTAAAATCACT
>NW_021372197.1:0-761 GCF_001605985.2 Dendrobium catenatum
AAGTAATTAACTTATAAATCACTTGCTTTATTGGAATATTTCTAGAGAGAATAATGTTCATTCAAAGCATTAAACAATGATGTTTATAGATTAAAAGAAATCCACTAAGGATGTATGACATATCAGAGGATGTATATCAAAGCATTGCTCGATTATATTAACCTATATGGAAGAGGTCAAGAGAATCTACCAAGGATGTATGACCTACTCGAGTTTATATATCAAAGTACTACTCAATGATGTTAACCTATCTAAAAAAGGTTGAGAGAATTCACCAAGGATGTATGACCTATTTGAGATTATATGTAAGAGATCTACTCGATATCATTAAATTATATGAAAGAGGTTAAGAGAATCCACCAAAGATGCACGACCTATATGAGGTTGTATGTTAGAGTGTTTCTTGATGAAGTAAACCTATTTGTAAGAGGTTAAGATAATCCATCAAGGATGTATGACCTATCCGAGATTATATGTTAGAGAACTGTTCAATAATGTTAACTTATTTAGAAAAGATCAAGAAAATCCACCAAGAATGTGTGAACTATCCGAGATTGTATATCATAGTGTTGCTCGATGGCGTTAACTTATATGGAAGAGGTTAAGGGAATCCACAAAGGATCTATGGTATATCCAAGGATGTATGTCAGAGCACTACTCAATGACGTTAACTTATATAGAATAGGCCGAACGAATCTACCAAGAATGTATTACCTATTCGAGATTATATGTTAGAGCACTGCTCGATGATAATAACCTAT
>NW_021372198.1:0-206 GCF_001605985.2 Dendrobium catenatum
CCAATTCTGGTCGAACTTAGAAAGTCTTAGGGAGTCCCGCAACGAATACCCCATTACTGATTGGGCGTCCATGAAACGTGAACTTAAGCAGAAGTACCTACCTCCTTCGTACTTCCCTAGACTCCTTGACAGATGGAACCGACTTACCCAAGGAAGCAAACCCGTTAAGGATTACATTGCATCCTTCGATGATTACCTGATTCGTT
>NW_021372199.1:0-226 GCF_001605985.2 Dendrobium catenatum
CTTTTCGGCCTTCCAACTTTTTGAAAGAGAAATAGGTACGTGATCTCATTTTTTATCCACTCATGTTTTTGTTTTGAAGTTTTTTTTTCGGTAGAACCTTAACTTTACTTAATGTTATTCAATAGACAAAACAAGGGTGTAATTGAGAAGAATCAGCTCAAGGTGAGGTTAATAAATTGCTCTTTAGTGATTTTCAACAAATAAACAATCAAGTTTGAGCCAACAT
>NW_021372200.1:0-799 GCF_001605985.2 Dendrobium catenatum
CGTTTGTGAAATGGGCTGACCAAAATCCAAAATTTTCAAGTTGGGTTCGGATCGAATTTTCAGGTCATATCAAATATTGACACCCCTACTGTAAACTATAAAAAATAGTGCCGTTTTTAGCCAAATTTGTTAGAAGCTTCAAAGAATCTACGAATGAAGAACGTGGAAGCGTATGAATCGGTCTGGGAAATCAATAACTAGAAAATGCAAAGACTGTCATGACATTTCAACAAAATGACAAAAAAACTATATTTAATTTACATGTTTCTACTTTTAGAAGACTAAATGATGCTTTCAAAAGAAAAGAAAATTAATTTAAAATTCTCAAGCAACCCTTCTAGAATTTCATATTCAAGTTGTTTTCCTAATATATCTATTGCGAGAGAAAAATCTACATAAAATATAAAGCTTGTGTAGCAAGAATTTCAATTCATGCATGTTGCAGAATAAAAGGAGGCAGAGAATAAATTACTTGTTTGAAGATGCAAATCAGCGTTTCCTTCCACATTCAATTCTGTTTTTTTATAGGTTTACTATTCAAAGGGTATTATACAGTTATTGCTCCAACATTCTCTCCCATTTTGAGCTTCTAAGACTTTCAAAACTCAAAAGTAATGATTCAAATTTTAGAGAGAGAGAGAGAGAATTTATCTAATATTCTCATCAAAATGTAGTAAAAATAAGATATTTTATAAACGGTAGATTATGACTTTATTTGAGACGGCTTTCTTACTGCTTATTAGAGCAGCTATTTAGTATAAAAATTAATGTATTTTCTGATGATCATTGTCAACAACAA
>NW_021372201.1:0-208 GCF_001605985.2 Dendrobium catenatum
TTTATAATGTTTGTGTGCTTAGAGAGAACTACTTAAATGATGCAAAGAATTTTAGAATTGAGTTCCAAAAGCAACTAAGTCATAGTGGTTTTAGAAATTTACAGTTTTAAAGATTAACAAATAATAATAGTAAATGGTCTTCTTTTGATGTAAATTGGAAAATAAGATAAATTTGTGCAAAAAATAATCATTCAAAGAAAAGAAATTC
>NW_021372202.1:0-271 GCF_001605985.2 Dendrobium catenatum
ATTGTGGCTAATCCCCTTGTCCTTACAAAAATCTCCATATCTTTCATTCTTAAACTCTCTCCCATGATCACTATGGATGGTCAAAATTTCACAACCTAGCTTTTTGTGAATCCAAGTAGAAAATATTTTAAACTGCTCAAAAGACTCATTTTTATGTGAAAGAAATCTAGCCCAAGTGAACCTCGAGTAGTCATCAATAATCATAAATCCATCTACTTTACCTCGTAGGTTTAGGGATTGAGTCAGTCTGTACTTTGTTTTTTCTCTTCTT
>NW_021372203.1:0-224 GCF_001605985.2 Dendrobium catenatum
GCAACTTGGGATCCATCCCTTCAGTGGATGCTTGCCTATGCCTCCTAGGCTTCTTGATTCCATTCTTGTGAGGCTTGACAGACTAGTTGTGAGCCGTGTGATTCTTCGAGTTCGCTATTCTAAGCCATTAGAGAAGCAACTAAACTTATCACGCGAGTCAAATAGAGTAACTAGTAATCAGATATTTAGGAGGAAGAAACATATTAACTATGCCGACTAACCTC
>NW_021372204.1:0-269 GCF_001605985.2 Dendrobium catenatum
GGGTAAATTTTCAGAAGGCAAATTTAGTTAAAGATAAGATACTGTATAGAAATTCGCCCTTATTTGCAAGAACTCTAAGATATAAGTTCATGTTTCTCACAGGAGTAAACCCCTATAGCTAATTATCATACTAGATGACGGGCAAACACTTTAGATCAAGACTAATCGTTAGATAGAGACTAAGTGGTCAGTGCATAATAACAACATTTTTAATTTTTTTTGGGGTTAGATATTTATCTTTTTTGGGTCAATTCATATATCTATATATA
>NW_021372205.1:0-1019 GCF_001605985.2 Dendrobium catenatum
AAATATAGGGTCCCCTATATTCCTTGTCTACATCAAATTGAGTATATGAAGTGTAATTTTAGTAGTAATTGATCTAATAGAGGGATTGTGACATTAGGTGATCAAGTCATTTAAAAGAGTGTATGTTTTAGATATATCAGGTCTATTGTTCAAAGCATTGGTGAAATAGATGGAAATATTATGTTAGGCCGGCCCAGGAGGGGCCGATTGGATCGGTTTGGGTCTACGCCAGGCAGAACCAGCGGCCAAACAGGGAGGGGCGGAAGCCATGGTGGGCCCCAGCTTGCATTAAACCACTTGTTGGAGGGAAATTTTTAATAGGAGGGCTGTTTAGGGATTTTGTATGAGTCCTTTTGCTTTAATTAGGGGCTAATACTAGAATTAGGTTTTATCTTGGATTTGAATTGTAATTTGAGATCTATGGTTCTTTTGCTTTGGGCTCTTGGCATTGCTGGAGATTTGGAGAGTTGTTCTTCCTCTCGGATTGAAGAACAATTGTATCTTGGCTATTTTACTTCATCGTCTAGTGGAATACAAGTCTCTACTTGAGTTATCTCTCAGATTTCTCGCTGTATTTCCTGTGTGGCTGCTGTCCCCTGCTGAAATTTTCCCGTTGTTTTCTACTCCGATTTCGATTAGGTTCGCTTGCAAACTCAAGTATTCCTCAGGGTTACTTGTGAACTCAAGTATTTCCTATCATATTATTTGTAGAATTCAAATTGGATGGTTGAAGTGGAGGAATACATCTGACATGTGTGATAGAAAAATACGGCTTAAACTTAAGGGAAAATTTTAGAATATGGTGTTGAGACTTGCAATGCTTTCTGGCGCAATATATCAACCATTAAAAGAGAAGCAAAAAATAAAGTTAGTTGTCACACAGATGAGGATGCTGAGGTGGATGAGTGACTTCACTCTTAGAGATAGAAAACAGTATGATTATATACATGCAAAGGTTGGAGTAACTCCAGTGCCAGATAAGATAAAAGAAAGTCGTCTTAGATAGTATGGTTACATAA
>NW_021372206.1:0-783 GCF_001605985.2 Dendrobium catenatum
AGATTCTTGTTGAGTTCAACCTTCCTGATGAAAATGGATGTCTCCATATCCTACAAATCCACACGAAGAAAATGAAAGAAAATTCTTTTCTAGTTGAAGATCTAAATCTTCAAGAGCTTGATATGTTCATCAGTGGTTATATATTTGAGTCCTAAAGTATAATGGTAAACTTATTTATTGCATGTGACGGCGGAACCATGCGATTTTGATCGGGTGTACCTTCATCCCGCATAACTAAATTTAAAATTATGTTGTGCATTCTAACACTTTTTACATGAAGCTGAGTATATTTCATCATTAATCGAGTGTTATTCTAATGCGTTATGAGGGGTAATTAATTATGAGGGCTTGAGCTTATAAGAAGTAAAACCTAAATTTAAATAAACTCTGACGTTACTCTCAGGGAAAATCTAGTTAAATATTAAACTCAATTTATCTTTAGAAAAATTAAAGGGAACCTTCAAATCGTTAGAGCGAGGTTCACACTTGTTAAAAGATTTTTCTAGAGCGAACAGATTTCTGACTACTCCGATGGAGATTACTTCTCCTTCCATCTCTGGATGAAATATATACATATCTATACATTTTTTTTTCATAGAATCGTATTTCTTGTGCAACATAAGTTATTTTGATTCTAATCCCTACAAGTTCTATTGCAGGTTGCTGAAATGTCGCATGCCAAATGTATGATGACTATCAAGCTCGAAGAAGGATCGCGCGTCCAATTCCCCCAAAATGTGATAGATACTAGTCGAGCTGGTGCCACACTACAATTCGGAATTG
>NW_021372207.1:0-237 GCF_001605985.2 Dendrobium catenatum
GGCGCAACTCCGGCGACCTATCCGTCGTTAATTACCGGCGTATTATACGAAGGTAAATACCGGCGTATTGGGCGCCGGAATTCTCATATTCTTCACGTCGGCAAACAAACCGGGTAATGCGCCGGTAATGCGTCGGAAACGGCGCAGAAAATGTTTCCGGCGCAAATTATACGTCGGAAACAAATTATCGACGCACCATTAACTACAGGAAAAACAGTGAAAACCGGCGGTTTGAAC
>NW_021372208.1:0-296 GCF_001605985.2 Dendrobium catenatum
CCTCCCATAGATATGAACGTCATTGTCAAATAACCAATGGCGACCAAGGATAATTTGACCTATGTCCATGGTCAAAACGTCACACCAAATCTTCTCTTAATATCCCACAAACTCTATGGGAATGAGGCTTCGATCCTTAATTTCTATGGTAGTTGAGTTGATCCAAGAAACCTTATACGGATTTGGGTGAGGGGTCATCTTAAGGTTGAGCTTGGAAACCATAGCTGAAGTGACTGCATTGATACAACTTCCGATATCGACAATAACTTTGCAGCTCTTTTCTCCAATCTTAATAA
>NW_021372209.1:0-201 GCF_001605985.2 Dendrobium catenatum
GAGGCGGTTAGCACTGCATGTTATGTTCTGAATAGGTCTGGTTTTAGACCAAACCACTATAAATCTGGTGGCATTTACTTTACTGTTTTTATCTTTCCGCATTTTAATTCTTAGTCTTAAAAACTCTATGGTTGAAAAACTTTTTCAACAAAACTTAAAAGAAACAATTTTTATTTCGGTTCAACAAAATTTTAAAAGAGG
>NW_021372210.1:0-201 GCF_001605985.2 Dendrobium catenatum
ACAAATGATACACACATGCAATGATGTATGCCAATGATGCTCTTAAAGCTACCCAATTCTCAATTCAATCCTACAACTCTGGTAACAATTCATTCTTCCAATAACACTGCTCTGATACTAATTGTGATGCCCCAAGATCTAACTTGGAAAGAATGTCAATATATTTCCCAAACAATTTATCAGAGTTATCTAAAGCCTTCA
>NW_021372211.1:0-263 GCF_001605985.2 Dendrobium catenatum
GTATCATCCCTCTGAGAGGGAAGTGTTGAGTCTAATACATAACAAGAGAGAAGGGAAAATTCGCAGTAAAATTATAAGTTCAATAACAGTATAATAATAACAACAACATTAAGCCTTCATCTCACTTCATGGGGTTGGCTGCATGAAACATTTTTTTTTCCATTATGTCATGTTAAGAGTTAAATTCTCATTTAAATTTAATAAAATAATATCATTTATAATATTTTCTAGCCAAAACTTTTTAGGCCTACCTCTACCTTTAT
>NW_021372212.1:0-284 GCF_001605985.2 Dendrobium catenatum
GGTCAATCGGTTAGGTCCAGGGTTTGGAAATGGGTTAAATAGATTTAAAATGATATTTAGAGTCTATTGGGTATGGTTCCAAGGTCTGGGAGATCAATTGGTTCAAAATATCTGTTCGGACCCTTAAAGGGCCTGTTAGGTTAAAACTGTTGACTTGGTCAACTAGATTGACCCAGGGGTTGGGAATGGGTCCAACAGGTTTAAAATGACATTTGAAATTTTTTTAAAGATGGTTGCATTCAATTTTGAGTTCATTTGGTTTGAAATCACCATTTGAGCCCTAT
>NW_021372213.1:0-866 GCF_001605985.2 Dendrobium catenatum
AAGAAATCAGCTATTATGTTTTGGAAGTCGGTTAATATAGCAAAAAAGAAATATTTATCCAAAATTCTCAATTTTAAGGTGGTGCAGTAAAGGAAGCACTTGGGTATTAATCTCTGCTTACAGAGATTGATCTCTTTTGATTTTTTATTCTTTCTTGAGAGGGCATTTGCTAAAATTAATAGTTGGGGTAATAAATTTTTTTCATTACCTGGTAGAATTGTGTTGGTAAAGTCTGTTTTACTGGCAATTCCCAACTTCTATGTTTCCCATTCTTTTGTTCCCATCAATATTCTGAAGAAACTAGAAAAGATATGTAGAGATTTTATTTGGAAAAAATCGGACAATGGTGCTGGAAAGAACTACATTTCGTGGGAGGTTCTTTGTAAACCATATGCTAAAGGTGGAGCGGGATTACATTCTCCTGTTGCTATGATGGGTCCTTTTAGATCTAAATATGCTTGGAAGTTTATAAAGGAGTCCAATTCTTTGCTATATAGGACTCTTGGAGCAAAACACGAGAATGATATCTGCAGTGGAACAAGGAAGTAAAACAGTTCGGTTACATGGAGGATTCTTTTAAATGGCTTGAGTTTCTTACAGCCAATTTTGAGATGGAAGGTTTCTACAGGTGTTTCCATTGATACTCTTGAAGATATTTGGATTCAAAATAGAAGGTATTCTAAATGGCCTACTTTTATAAATGTCACGGTAGATGAATTCCCTGGGCTTGATTTTTTTATCCAAAATAGAGAATGGAATCTGTTTGAGCTAAATAAACATTTTGGTCCGGAATGAACGAAGTTGATTTTACAAGTGAAGATTAAAGAAGGGACGGATTCCAGATAACTTCTTTACAAGTTTACAGG
>NW_021372214.1:0-278 GCF_001605985.2 Dendrobium catenatum
GGGCGAACGCTGATCGGTGTCTCCCCTTCCTTCAAAGTAATGGCGTGCTCCAACTCCCTCTGAGGTGGCAAACCATGTGGAGGTTGAAAAACCTCCCTGAACTGCTGTATGACCGGTTGCATTTCCAGAGGAATGTCTCCCTCTTCCCCCACACTGACCTTCTCCAATCGTTGCAACTCCACCAAATATCCACCCCCAACCTCCTGAATGGTTCGGATCATGGACTTGAGAGACACCCCCGTCCTAGACAGGCCGACATCTCCCTGTATCACCATTCT
>NW_021372215.1:0-1188 GCF_001605985.2 Dendrobium catenatum
CGTAGTGGGATAAAAGCTTGATGTTGTTGTTGTTGTAAATATTCGATGCCCGGCTAAATGCGTGAATTGGAATTACGATTTTTAATGAAACCGAAAACGGTTTCACAGGTGAGACCATTTTACAGTTTCATTAATGTGTAAAACAATTTTCCATGCTACTGAAATGCATATGTTTCTTCTATTTTCATCAACACAAAAAGTAATTACCAACATAAGCCTATAGGTGGAAAAGCAACGCGTAACAATTCTATCATTTTTGTCAAATATATTATTAAAATAATTAATAAATTAGGCACTAGACGTTAGTACTAGCCTTCATGCATATTATGACATTTATGTAATAAATTAACTTTTGATGCATGTGAGCATATGTGACGTGGCATTATAATTTTATAAGAAGGTAAAAGTATTCTGTTTTATGACTTAAGAAGTATGAATTTCAAGCATATGTCTAAAGGCGACTGTACTTATTACTTTACAACAACAACAACAACAACATCAAGCCTTTATCCCACTACGTGGGGTCGGCTACATGAATCCTTTTTCTCCATTGTGTCCTATTAAAAGTCAAATTCTCGTTTAAATCTAATAAAGAAAGGTCATTCCTAATATTTTCTAACCAAGTCTTTTTAGGTCTACCCCTACCTTTCTTAACATTCCCACTTATGTCGTCAATTAATCAGTCTAATTAGTTCACTTTTTTACTTGTCATTTTTTCTTACATGCAATTAAAGAAGCCTTCAAGTGTAATGGAATACATTAACTCCATGAAAGCACTGCCTCCATCAAGTTTATTTAATTTCAAAAAAATATCCACTTGCAATTTTTAATAGATCTGCAAGGAAAAATGACTAGACTGCAACTTGATCTAAACCAAAACAGATGCATGCTAGAAAATTTTAACATAATCATATGAAATCAGGGATAACATTTTCGCATTTGATGGTAGGCATAATCTTGAAGTGTTTTTATAAGTTGAAAAAATTCTTTTAAAATTAATTTTGTCTGAATTTTGAAGGAATCATTTTTTTTTCTGAAATAAAACCTACTTAGGTAAAAGTGAAATATAAACTTAAAAAATGATATTTGTCATCCATCTATTATAAAAGATTAATTGCATGATTATTTTAAAAATTTTAAACAAGATGAATACAGCGTGTTTGAATATTTTATTAAGTTTGGAAAAAT
>NW_021372216.1:0-206 GCF_001605985.2 Dendrobium catenatum
TGTTTGGAAAGGTTTCTTTGATTGAAAATATTTTTTTTGAGATTAGAAAATGCATCGTTTACTGTATATCTTTTATTCCTAACATCTAGTTAGTAATCTTATCTTGAGATTAGAAAAGAATAAAAGATATCAGTTCATATATGAAATTTTGTTGGAAACTATGCATATTCTTCGTGATTAAATTATGAGAATAATATATTTCAAAT
>NW_021372217.1:0-1356 GCF_001605985.2 Dendrobium catenatum
TTGGCGACTTAGAAGGTTTAATAAGTGGAAGATGGCTTTCAATAGCCCGGATTAATTTGCTCAAGTTTTTTTGAGGGGTTAAGACTATAGAATATGTTTTTGATGAAGGAGAAAGTGAGCCATGTAGGATTTAGATAGAAGCATAATAGTGGTGGGACCGTGGGAAGCTAAGGAATGAGAAGCAGAAAGTGCATCCTTTGCCGAATTCTTGAATGCATGGATGCTAATCTTTATCAGGGTTCATATTTTCTTCATCATAATGTGTTAAGAAAAACGATTCCTTACACGAAGTTGGTCTCTGATTCTGAAAGCTATAGCGTTGAACTATGATGCACGGACACGGACATGGCGACACGGACACGACACGACACGAACACGGGACACGGCTTTTTTAAAAAATATAGGACACGGGTACGGCGCGGACACGACAATACATTTTTTTATATAGTGTATATATATTAATGTATTAACATATTAAAAATGACAAACAATAATAAATGAATGACATGATAACTTGTCTAGCTTATAATATAAAATATTTAGTACAAAATATCTAGTATAACCACAAAAATATAAGCAAATAATCATTTACTACAACATCAAGCATTCAAGCTTCAACTACTAGGATTAGCTTTAGAGGTTTGTTTTTGATTTTCAATATCATCATCATTGAATATCACTACTTTCAACTCTGGTTCAACAAGAGAAAGATTTGTAATTGTGCAAAAAGAGAGTTGAAAATACCTTCACTGCCAAATAGAAATGAAAATGAGAATATTCGATGAATGGGTATTAAATGCAGACGTTGATTTGGTGTTGTTGATATGAAATAAGAAATTTAGTTTAAATCTCGCCAAATATAAGAAATTAGATTTTTTTTTAATTATAAAATATTTAAAATACGAGTGTCGGGCACGCGTGTCCAATTTGTTTTTAATATTTTTTTAATCGGACACGTTTTCGGCGTGTCGGAGGAGTGTCGTGTCGGACACTGCACGCCTCTTTGAGGAGAAGTGTCGGTGCATCATAGGCGTTGAATAAAGGTCAATCCTTGATCCTTTGCTTGACACTAAGGGGCACAACGTCAAAATAATTACACTAAAGGAACATGCACTAAAAGACTACAATATATGACTTGAACAAAACATGACTTGGACTGTGACATGATAGCCCATCATCAACTCTGTCGGGGGACAGAATTTTACTTCAAAGAATGTGCATGCTATTGGAGGAAGAATTGGATGATCTTAGTGTAGTCTTGAGGTAGTGAAATGTGAGACCTCGTTCCCTTATTGTTTTAATTATATCTTATTGTTCCTCGCACCCTAAATGAAAGTAAAGATTTCTGTTTTTATC
>NW_021372218.1:0-271 GCF_001605985.2 Dendrobium catenatum
GACTTTGAATAAGATTCAAACCTCATATTACTCATTCAAACCATCTTTGAATCTTATTCAAACTATCTTGAAATCTTATTTGAATTATGCTTCAAATTTGACTTATAACGACTCCTAAAAAAATATTTTAATTAAATTAAAAATTGGGTTAGTACAAATACTATGTTAGAAATTTCAAATATGAACTTTATTCAAACCTCATTTGAATACTAAACCTTAAAATATAGTTCGAATTGACTTTGAATAAGATTCAAACCTCATATTACTCATT
>NW_021372219.1:0-218 GCF_001605985.2 Dendrobium catenatum
ACTAGATGCATATATGATATGACTTAGTTTATGCATCTTATGTCTCCACACTAAATAAAAATTTCTATCTAAGATACAAGTGTGTGAAATATGTCCAATCATCCCATAAGTATAGCATTCTACTTTAGGAAATGAGTTTCTTAATTTTTTATAATAATTTTGTCTCTTCATGGGTTTTAAAATTTTTGACCTCAAAATAGGATTAGAAAAATTTTCAA
>NW_021372220.1:0-1388 GCF_001605985.2 Dendrobium catenatum
TTGTTTGAGAATGGATCCTAATGATATTTTCGACTAGTCATTTGGCACTTTGTGAGCTAAAGTTTATTTGAGTTTGTCCACCCCGGCAGACTGTTGCGGAGGGTGGATGGGCTTTGCTTTAAGTGTGGATGGTTAGATTTCAAATTTTAAATATTTTGGAGTTTGATGATTTTTGGAATTTTAGGATTTTGAGATTTTTTGGATTTTTGGAATGGACTTTTTGGAAGGCATTTGAAAGTATTTGAAATGGACCCCTCCGATTGAGATTTTTGTTCAACGCGGCCATCATCGGGGTGTTCGGGGTCATTTCTCTTTTGTTGATTGAATCTTGTCAACTCTATCGAATTATCGATAGAGGATCAGAATTCGTATATTTTATGCACTTATTAGTGAATTCTTTTGATTGTAGGCATTGAAGGCCTAATATGAATGCATTGAAACAAATATTCTAGTCGCCACGACCACATATTTGTTTGTTGGTTCGAACCTTGTCGACTCCTATTGATCCGTATAGAAGGATCGGGTTCGAACTAGAATTCACTTATCGACCCGCGCAGCATCCCTAGACGTCATGTGTGTACCAATAACACGCTCGTCGGGGCCCATGCGGGTTCTTAATTGCTTTTACCCCTTTTAGTGTACCTATGTGTATACAAACTACGGTGCACGTGCAGGGATATTTTGAAAGTATTATAGTTGTGCATATAATTATTATTTGGATGCACACAACTTTTCATTTAAGAGCTTATACACGCCTTCTATCCGCTAGTACGAGTGTTGCGTATCCGGTGGCGTGGCGTAGCAGCTTCTGGATAGAATTGTTCGCTGCTTCGTACAGGTAGACTGTCATGCACTATTTGTTGATTTCTGTAGGTGGATCGTAGTGCACTAACTAATCTGCTGCTTTGGGTTGTAGAAGCTCGTAGGAACTTATATTCTTTTACATTCTGCTATGATTTTTGGTTTTTACAATACAGCCACTACTACTGGAGGTAGATGTATTTATCTTTAGACTGAAGTTGACTACAGGATACTGCATTCACTGTAGTCTTTATGTATCTACACAGGGGTGGCACGTTGTACATACATTTATGTCAGTAGAGAGATTGTATGCACTGCAGATCTTTTTTGTATTTTTCCTGTGGATAGCTTGTTGTGTGTGACGGGTCTCCTACGAAGGCTCATACGTATTTGCACTTTGTTATGTGTCATTTGCTTTTGCTAGTAGATGGCATCCGGTGCATATGGCGGGTCCTTTACAAGGACTCATAAGTGTTTCCCTTTGCTATGATTTTTCACATTTTACCTTCTAACAGTTTATCTACCAAATGTTTGTAGACTATTCATCGTGATTGCCCCATGTCTATTTCACCTTATGTCAAATCTTT
>NW_021372221.1:0-575 GCF_001605985.2 Dendrobium catenatum
TAAATTCAAGGCTTCTCTCAAGGGAATTTTACCAAAGAAGAAGATCTCTTTGGTGTCAAAGGACCCAGCAACTTCGCCGCACCAGGGAAGGTGGAAGTGATTTTGTAAGGGCTTCTCTACCTAGCTGTGGGGGCTAAAGGAGAGACACTTGTTTTAGAGAAATCCGGTGTGGATGCCTCCAAGGAGTGGACGTAGGTCAAGATTTGATCGAACCACTATAAATCCGGTGTGTTCTTTCTTATTATTTTCTTCCGCATTTAATTTCCACATTTGTTTTATTTGTGCTGATTTTGGTTTATACTTTGCTTAAAGTTTCTTCTTTATCAATTCACCACTCTCTTTATTTAACCCTGGGCCAGTTTTATAAGGCTTAACATCCCTAACAAACTTTCAAGTGGTATCAGAGCGAAATTCATAAAATAAGTTTTTGAAAGTTTTTGAATTTTGATCCATGGCTAATTTTTTAAATCATAATATTGCGGTAGGATATTCAATCACCAGACCACCTTTATTTAAAAATATTACTTTTGATTTTTAAAAAATTCGCATGACTACTTTCTTGCAATCGATTGATT
>NW_021372222.1:0-415 GCF_001605985.2 Dendrobium catenatum
AAATGGGATATTATCAAACAAAGGTGGTCAGGTAATAAAATACCCTTTCGGTGTATTACAATTCCCAAAGTTAGCCATGGATCAAAATTTAAAAAGTTTTTAAACTTAGTTTTTATGAATCTCGCTCTGATACTACTTGAAAGTTCGTTAGGGATGTTAAGCCTTATAGAACTGGCCCAAGGCTAACCAAGAGGGGGGTGAATTGGTATTTAAAAAATTTCTTTAAGAAAAGAACGAATGCAAACCAAATCACCAAAAAAATAAGTACGGAAGAAAATAAATGCGGAAGCAATAAAAAACAAAAACACAAGGATTTATAGTGGTTCAGTCAACTCGACCTACATCCACTCCCCGGAGGCGCCCTCTGAGTATTGCACTACAAACGTGACTCTCCTTTAGCCCCCACAGCTAAGCG
>NW_021372223.1:0-267 GCF_001605985.2 Dendrobium catenatum
GCCTTTTACACCTTTTTCCCTGATTTAACTCCCCAAGGCCGACCTATTAGTGCCCTAAAGCTCCCTAATAGGCTCCCTAACCGAGCTCCACCCCTTGTTTAGCCATAAGTGGCAATGCTCCCCTCCACTCATCCCAAGTCCACCCAATGGGAATGAGGCATGTCCAGCCCTTGCCGCAGCCTTCCAGCTTTCCCAGGGACAGGTGGCATCATCTGGAGAGTCCAGGAGTTGATCCCAGCCATCCAATCCAGCCCAGGCCGCTTGAAT
>NW_021372224.1:0-1592 GCF_001605985.2 Dendrobium catenatum
GTCAACAACATAGGTATTATCCTCGTTCATTCATATAACAATCAAGATCTTATTCGGAATCGTTAATTGAGAGAAATAATTTGTTATCAACATAATACTATAGATTAATTACTGTTATAAATCATATTCTCTCAAAAGAAAAAGGAACAACATTTCCTTTAATATATAGTAAAAAAAGCACAAATTAGGCAAATCACTTGGGTATCAATCATGATAAATTTTTTTGTCAATATTCATTTATTTCTATAAGCATTTTTCTTACATTCTCTTCATCACACATCTACTTTCAATAATAACTTTTGAATATATTTCATGAAATATTCATAATAGTTTTTTTTTCCTTTTCTTTTAAATATTCATAAATAGTTTGAAGTGTGAGAAGTGCATGATATCATTTGCATTAAAATGATAATTACAGGCATGAAAATGAGAACATCCGTGTAGATAGTTTTCAATAACAATCAATACAAGTAATAACTTCATTGAATTCGTAAAAAGAGTACTAACAATTAGTGCATGCAATTTCTAAAAATATAATTCATTATCATAAAATTGGAATGTGATTACTCATCTCAATTTGTGAAGATTTGCATATCACTTATTAACATCTCCTTTAACATTAAATATTATGGCTAATCATGATTCATATGTGCTTTGTATAATCTTTGAAGACTCATATAATGACTAATGCATTCATCCTCTAAAGGGACAACCTAAGGGACATTTATTTTAAGATTTATATTATTTTTGCAATGATAATAGACCTCTGTAACT
Source organism: Dendrobium catenatum (assembly GCF_001605985.2). Classification (NCBI taxonomy): domain Eukaryota; kingdom Viridiplantae; phylum Streptophyta; class Magnoliopsida; order Asparagales; family Orchidaceae; genus Dendrobium; species Dendrobium catenatum. The sequence continues at coordinate 775 of NW_021372224.1, forward strand.
TTAGAGTTGATTGATTATAATATCATCTTCTTACGATGACAATCATATCATTTGATGTTACCAATGTCGCAGCACATACCAATTCTATTTGAGCTTTGACATGGATATTAAGATATTGAGTAAACTGTAATATTATGATTGTTGCGTCCTGGAGTATTCGCGGCGGTAGAGAAATATATAGTTTAACGTCTTAGCATTGTATGAAGATCCAGCACACAATCAGATAAGTGAGAGGGTGTAGCGTTCATAAGAGACACCAGAATTTTTACATGAAAAACCCCTGAAAAGAGGGAAAAACTACGGGGCTTGGCCCAGTTTGAATGAATCCACTAGTATTTGTAGTCGATTACAAATGAGGCCCTTCTTAGGGAGAAGGCCTTAGCTTGATGTTACAAATGTACGTCATATAGAACGTATTACATTATGGGAGTTACAATAATCAACATAGACATGTTTCTTTGGTCAGAAGGACCGTAGTCGCAGGAGACCGGGGTCAGAAAGACCGTTGTCTGTTGATAGAGGTCGGACGGACCGTAGTAGGCGACGGAGGTCGAAAGGACCGTAGTCGGCAGGAGACAGGGTCAGAAAGACCGTTGTCTGGTGATAGAGGTCGGACGGACCGCAGTAGGTGACGAAGGTCGAAAGGACCGTAGTCGGCAGAAGACAGGAGTCAGAAAGACCGTTGACTGGTGATAGAGGGACGGACCGCAGTATGCGACAGAGTTCGAAAGGACCGTAGTCTGCAGTATTATGGGAGAACTGTGGGCATCAGGTGGTGGCGTGGTGGAGCTCAAGGCCTCAAGTAGTGGTCCGGCGGA
>NW_021372225.1:0-202 GCF_001605985.2 Dendrobium catenatum
AAGAGGAAATAACCTAGGATTGATCCTAGAGTTAAAAGATTTATACAATGATATGTTTAAAGGCTTGAGGAGCCTTAAAATATCTTGTATGAGAAACGATATGTTGGTTTCTTGTGTTCCAACAAATGGGAGAAACTTAAAGTTTACTTCTAAGCTCAAGAGTTGAAGGCATGATGTATTTTAGGATCTAGAGAAATCCATA
>NW_021372226.1:0-291 GCF_001605985.2 Dendrobium catenatum
ATATTATGTCTAAACGTGTTTTTCTCATTACTTCTAAGTGTCATTGTTGTTTCAATACCGAGAATTTGCACCATGTCTTTGTATGGGCCTATTGCGGTTAAAACCTGGTGTTTCTTTTATGATCTTTTTAAGCTTAACAAGTTTAAGGGGACTTTGTCTATTTATGAGCTGATTCAGGTTTGGGTGGTGAATTATAAAGTTCATGTTAGGAATGTTACCTTTTCTTTGATTTTTTGGTATCTTTGGTTGGAAAAGAACAATGCTGTGTTCAATGGTATTAAAATGGAGGCG
>NW_021372227.1:0-220 GCF_001605985.2 Dendrobium catenatum
GATTCACTCACCTAACATGGGTTAGGAGAATGAGGGGAATTAGATGTTCTCCTACAATTTTAAGTCGTAGGAGAAGGGGAATTAGGATTTGATTTCTAAGACCGAGAGATCATTCATTAGTTTTGTGTTCCAATGAATAAATGGTTTGATAGATTTTCTACAACTTATAGGTTGAAAGAAGGATAGTCTTAACTTGTTGATTTTGTACCAACAAACAAGA
>NW_021372228.1:0-318 GCF_001605985.2 Dendrobium catenatum
TAATGGGTAATCTGTATTGTTCGATGATCTATTTCTGCTGGAAAAGCATAAATAAAATTTCTCATGGTGGCAATGAAGATACCGTCTCCTTCTTAGCTGCTAATGATTTGGATTATGCATTTCGCTCATTCAGTGACAATCCAGTTTGGGATAACTGGGAGCTAATCAGCACCTATCGGTGCTGGAATTGAATGCTTGGCTTCCTCCACCTCTTAGTTGGATCAAATGCAACGTGGATGCTGCATTATCTAGTAATTATGCTGCCGGTATTGGTGGTGTACTCAGGGATGAATATGGAAGATTTTATGGAGCTTTTGG
>NW_021372229.1:0-223 GCF_001605985.2 Dendrobium catenatum
TCATTGGAGTTTACACTCGAAGAGTGTTGGAACCTGTTCTACTATAATTTTCGAGGGCAGAAGAAGTGCCATATTCAAGTCAGCAAGATAAAATCCCAGTTGACCCTCAACCTCTCCATCAGATCGTTATGGAGAATTATCCAGAAGAATATCACGTGGTGAAGAGACATAAAGCTAGTCAAGCTTAAGAATCGTGGTGGCATTGTTTAGATATTGAAGTCAA
>NW_021372230.1:0-262 GCF_001605985.2 Dendrobium catenatum
AATACAGATACGAATCTGGCCGTTCTTCTTCTTCACCGGGACGATATTTGCGATCCAATCAGCATACTTTTCTTCTCGGATGAAGTCTGCCTCTATTAATTTCTTTGTTTCAGCAATCACTTGTTCTTCAATCTCCAATCACATTCTCCTTGGAGCTTGCTTGACGGGTGCTACATCCGGTTTGATTGCTAATCTGTGAACTGCCACGTCAGGGGATAAGCCGGGCATCTCAGCATATGTCCAGGCAAAGCAGTCCCTGAAT
>NW_021372231.1:0-366 GCF_001605985.2 Dendrobium catenatum
ACTGCCTGTTACTTCTAACTTTTCAGGAATCAAAGATCGAACGAACAAACAAAGCTAGTTCAAGATTGTGTAGGTTATGGTTGAGTCAGTCTGCACTTTGCTTTTTCTCTTCTTGAGTTCATTTGTAATGTTCAAAGAGACTGATGCTAAGTAACCCTACACACACACACACACACACTTGAGAGACTTAGAATTTCTATTTTTACTCACATCGGCTAGGATGATATTTGTATCGACCTGGACGATCGAGTTTAAAATAGAGATTTTATTCAAGATTCTTAATTAAGGCATCCGTCATTAGCAGATCGTCCTAGACAATACTTGTATCGGCCAGGACGATAAGCTCAAAATAGAAAGAAATTGCCG
>NW_021372232.1:0-407 GCF_001605985.2 Dendrobium catenatum
AAAATCGAAGGTTAATCAGTTTTATTAATTCAAAAAATATTAAAAATCCCAACAGGCCTTTAAACACTTGATGATCTGTCCTTAGGTCATTTATGACCTTTGGAACTGATCTCAAGGAGTTTGGGACTCATTTGGGTTCAAACCCTTAAGTAGCCCCTTAGTTATAATAATCTGGTAATCCCTACGAATACGTAAAACTTTCAAAATTCACTACTAATTATAGAGAAATTTAAATTAATCAAACTCAATGGCTAATAACTTCAATCAGGATCTACTATTCTCTAAAAATATTAAACCTTCATAATTTAGTTAAAATGAAGAAGTCAACATTTTAGGCAACCTTAGGTCAAAACGGGTCAAAAATTCAAAAATTTATAACTTTTGATAGAAAACCCCAAATTGAACGT
>NW_021372233.1:0-353 GCF_001605985.2 Dendrobium catenatum
CTACTACTATAATCTTGGGTTTTAAGCATTACGATTCTAACTCTGCCTATAAATTTTGGGTTCTTCGGAACGATCCTGTTAGGATTGATGTCATCAGAGACTTTACTAAAATTTTGTATTGTAGTATTCAAATTTTAAACTTTATCTGTTATGCCTCTTTTATCTATGCTGCTTCTTGTCATAATACTAGAAAAATGTTATTAGAACAACTCAATAATTTTTATAATTTCTGAAACTTACCTATGCTTTGTTGCAAATATGAGTTTATGGATTAGACTTTTGATGATAACAAACATTCATGATTTCCTACGACTGCCTTGACTACAAACTTTTCAGGTCCACAAAATCTAATG
>NW_021372234.1:0-233 GCF_001605985.2 Dendrobium catenatum
CTTGCTCTAGAATTTGTAAAATGAACCTTTAAGAGTTTAAATAAAATTCGACAACAAGTTATCAAATGCATTTGGGCATCTAACCAAGTCATAGAGAAAATTGCAAGTTGACAAATGCAAAACCCTAAATCCTATGTCAATTTTGCCATGACATTAGCATTGAGTAGGTGCAATCTAGAATTCAACAAAACCTACGTCCCAACATGCATTTTGGGATAGAAAAAGATCATCAA
>NW_021372235.1:0-689 GCF_001605985.2 Dendrobium catenatum
CCCGTATTCATACTTGTGCCTGTCACCAGACTCGTGTTGGTCAACAAACTTTTATCAGACTTCTACCTTATGCCAGACTTCCGTCCATCGCAGGATTTCTACCCCACGCCGGACTTCCGTCCTTCATCGGACTTATGCCTGTCATCAAACTTCTATCTCACGTTGAACTTCCATCCATCGTTGAACTTCTGCATGATGTTGGACTTCTGACCTCCGTGGCTCGACTACGGTCCTTCTGACCATCGACATCTTAATACGATTTTTTTGTCCTTTATCTCCTGCCGCTTATGGTCATGCAGACCAAATGAATATATTAATACTAATTCTTCCAATTTCTACCATGTAATGCATGCATTCTATATGATATATATTTGTTACGTTAAGCCAAGGCCTTCCCTCCAATGAAGGGCCTCCTTTATAATCAATTACAAATACTAGTGGATTCATTTAAACTGGGCTAAGCCCAGTGGTTTTTTTTCCCCCATTTTTAGGGTTTTGCATATAAAAATATCTCATATCTCTTATAAATACTGCACCGTCTGTCTTATATGATTGTGTGCTGGATCTTTGTACGAAGTTAAGACGTTAAACTTTATATTTCTTTACCGTCGCGGATATTTTATATATTATATACTCAAATTTAGCCAAACATATAATTCAAGTTTACCTTCACCTCCCTCTCTAGTCTT
>NW_021372236.1:0-255 GCF_001605985.2 Dendrobium catenatum
CTTTAATCTTTTTCATATGCAATGCAAAGTGCAAAATAATTATGCCAGATGTATCACTTGTCCCGGAAGTACCCTTTTTCATACTGATCAGGTACGCAGTCAAATTTTGGCCATTTTCTTTACCATTTGGCTTTTACAAGCCCCATTACCATTTGGCTTTTGTAAGCCCCTTTATCATTTGGCTTTTGAAAGCCCCATTACCATTTGTTTGGTACTTTCGGATCAACATGCATATGCAATTTTATTCCATTTAAA
>NW_021372237.1:0-372 GCF_001605985.2 Dendrobium catenatum
GCATAGAAAAAATAGTTCAAACACTTCGCATTCAATCGAGCTAAATCTCTTTCATCGGCAGTCCATTTAGTAAAAGCAACTTTAGTTTTAATTATGTTAACTTCATTAGTAGGTGGAGAATATCCTTCTTTAATAAGCATCCACATGCGATAGTCAGTTGATTGCAAAAAAGTAGCCATGCGAGTTTTCCAAAAATCAAAAGAAAGGTTGTCAAAGAAGGGAGGTCGTGTAATAGAATATCCTTCAGTTGTATTACGATTCCCAAAGTTAACCATGGATCAAAAATCAAAAAGTTTTCAAACTTTATTTTTTTGAATCCTACTCTGATACCACTTGAAAGTTCATTAGGGATGTTAAGCCCTATGAACTAGT
>NW_021372238.1:0-421 GCF_001605985.2 Dendrobium catenatum
AAGAAATGATGAGGTGGAATTATCTTGAATCATTCAAGCAAATCAATCTACATGCAAAAAAGAAATCAAATAACAAACGATCATCATCCAAGTATCAGTCTACAATCATGCTTACTCAATTGAGATCGAATAGAAAATGTATGTTCAATAAGAATCATCAATCAGGGCAAGGAGTGATCAAACTAAACTAACTCAAGCTCTCTAAATCAAGCTGATATCCATGCAGCGATTGAACGAGGGATGATAATTTACCAAAGTGGATGTAGCAATACCCTATAATTCGTATGCGAGCAAGAAGTATAAATCCACTATATATATATGAGTACCTACGAGCAAATGCAAAAGAATTGCAACAGACGTTATGCAACAAACACCACGACTCTATAAAAGGCAACAACAATTAGGTGTCAAGCAAATATAT
>NW_021372239.1:0-406 GCF_001605985.2 Dendrobium catenatum
CTCAATTCCCGATCATGCAATTTTAAACATTGAACCGAACAAAGGTCTCTTGCGGCTCCCGATCACGAATCTTCCGCACACTCCCGATCCAAGATCTCCCGCACGTTTCCGCCACCTCTTGCTGGTGAGTCCTTTGTTTTCGGCTGCCCCTCAACATCACTTCTTCAAGTGTTCTTAGGATTTTTTTAAGTTTAGGGTTTGATTTTTCAACTTATAGGAAAGCTAGGGATTTAATTTTTTTATAAATTTTTTTGTTTTATTTTGCATTTGTGCTTTCGAAAATATGGTTAAGGGCAAGGAAAAATCTAATATGTCATTACGGAGGGACCCTTTTTTGGAATACAGAGGCGCGTCAGATAATGAGTAGTTCATAGATGATGAGATAGATTTGTCATTATCAGACCTA
>NW_021372240.1:0-855 GCF_001605985.2 Dendrobium catenatum
ACTTTTTCTAACGAGATAATTCGATTTAAGAATTTAATCTTAAATCCCAAAGAAAACCAAGCTTTTCAAAAATCTGCTTTCAAAATTCCACCAACAAATGATCAAATGATTGTAGCCAAATATTATTATTAGAGGATCAAAGTGGGCCAATGATTGTCAAAAGATTGTAGTTAAATGATAATGGCGGGAGGACAATAGTTGGACAAGGATGGTTGGACGAGCATAGTCAGGTAATAGTGGCCAAAAGATTGTAATTGTGGGACAATGATTGGAGGATCGTAGTTGGACAACGATGGTTCAAGGATTATAGTTAGGTGACGAGTGTCGGAGGACTATAGTGAAAGGATGGTTGTTAGGGAATCATTATTGGGTAACAATGGTAAGAGGACTATAGTGGATGACGGTGGTTAGTGGAGGACCTAGTGTTACACCCCTAGTTTAGAATGTTGTATACCTGAGTAATACAAGACATAATGAAGGGATGAGTAAAACATATTTTATACTCAAAAGAAGAAATTTATATATAATATAAAAGATAATGTAAATAACAAAAAAAGTAAAATTGTATTTCATTAATTACCATAGATCAAAATGATAGTATATCAATACAATGTGAATAATAACGTATGGAAAGAGCAATGAAAGAAGTGACATTTGAAATAAATTATCCTAACCCTTAAAATAAAATATAAAAAACCTATTATAAAAACTAATCAAAACACCAAATATATCCTATTGTTGGTAAATCTATTCTTGTGCTTATGATAGATAAGCAACTCTTATCTACTAAAGCATAAAAAATAAAGAGATAGGGTTTAAACATAAGAACCAAATATGAGAAGAGTAACTATATAG
>NW_021372241.1:0-223 GCF_001605985.2 Dendrobium catenatum
ACCCTATGAAGATTGCATAATCACTTTTTAAAGCACACACATGTCAATTCTCTTTAATAAACACATATTACTTCCTAATGACATATACTTTACTTTCCCGTACACTTTTCATTTTAAACATACACTTCCCTTTTAACACTCATATCCATAAACCACCCTTTTAATATATTCTTTTTTATTTTTTTCAAATCATACATTCAAATATAACTATACTTTTACACAA
>NW_021372242.1:0-261 GCF_001605985.2 Dendrobium catenatum
ATTGTGATTAATACTAATACTTTTTACTGTCATTAATACTATTTAACATTATTGATAATAATACTAATATTTTTACTAATATAAATATTGTTAACTATTATTGATATTGTGACTGATAATATAATGGATTGAGATATGATAAACTATATAAGGATAAATGATATAGATATTCAGCAAAAAAATTGATGCATATATTTCTTTATATGATTTATAGTATAGTATTCTCTTTTATCTTCTATTGATTTCAACTATAAGTTTTAA
>NW_021372243.1:0-734 GCF_001605985.2 Dendrobium catenatum
ATCGATATTTTACATGCAATAGTCAAAAGTATTTGCCATTTGGAATCCTTCTAAACAACTTGATCCAAGTTATGATGGTCATGGAGCATAAGCCAAATTTTGGAAGACTAATTATCTTCATCCCCATGCAATAGCCAAAAGTATTTGTCGTTTGGAATCCTTCTAAACAACATGATCCAAGTTATGATGGTCATGGAGCATAAGGCAAACCATAAGCCAAATTTTGGAAGACTAATTATCTTCATGTATACTTACCTTTGTGATATTGTCCTTTGAGCATCATTTTCACAAGTATTTGTCTTTTAAGATAAGTTTTTACATGTAACAGACATTGATGAGAGATTCTGTGTCCAAAGGAAGGCATGTTGTGCAAGCCAATAATGATAAATTTTTACATGTAACAGACATTGATGAAAGATTCAAAAAAATTCCTAAATTCATTTCTAGTAAAAAAAAGATGACCATTATAAATAAATACTTCTCTCTTGTTATGCCATGTCTATTATATATGTTCTCTTATTTCACTCATTTAATTTCTCAGTGATTTACCTTTATACATTTATTTAAGAATGAGAATGAGTTATAACTTAACTCAATGAGTACATAACATTTTCAAATTCTAGTAACATAACAAAATATCGATCCAACATGGATGCTTGCCTTAAAACATTAAATTTGTATTAACAATTGAGCAACGAATGTCAATAATGATTGATGCATTTGATTTAGAAGAA
>NW_021372244.1:0-726 GCF_001605985.2 Dendrobium catenatum
ACAGAACATTCACAACAACATTATAAGACTTTTATTCAACTGCCACAACATTTGTTATTACCATCATATAGAGAAAAATCCAATAAAAAGCAAAATAAACGAAACTATTGAATAATGTACGAATATGTACTTGGACTTGAATATAAGTTGGACAATATTTGAAATTTAGGTTTCGTTTGGGACGGCTTTCTTCCTAATTTGTAAAGCGGCTTTCTAGTATAAATTTTTTAATTTTTGTACTAGAAAGCTGCTTTACGAAGCAGTAAGAAAGCAGCCCCAAACAAAACCTTAGTTTGAACTCGTATTGAAGGACTTCCCAATCTGCTTGGTTGAAGAACTTCCTTGCCTTATCTCCATGAAATAGCTCATTCATCCGATTCATATGGAAGTCTAAAATGAAACCTTCCTCACATGAAATTCAAAGATGATAAATAATAACAAGGGTCCGAATGTCTATCTTCTCTTTTATGTCATAACTCATGTCAACGCATATGAAGAAAGTGCAGGCGAACCACATGACAATCGTGCTCGAAAAACTTTTACTCTGGATATATCCAACCCATACCACTTAAAAATCTCCTAATACATTCACATATATACTCATAGCTTTATCATGCAAATGCATAAGCAAATAATCCCCATCTTCTCTCCATGCATTTAACACCTACAAAATTTATTTACCCGTGCCTTTAGCTCAAGTGGAGTATCAGAAGATCTAGCAACATA
>NW_021372245.1:0-717 GCF_001605985.2 Dendrobium catenatum
TTTATCTTAAGAATTTTTTTAAATACCAATTCACCCCGCCCCTCTTGGTTAGCTTGGGACAAAGTTCATAGGGCTTAACATCCCGAACGAACTTTCATTTTTGAATTTACAAAAGGAGAATTAAATCTTGACTAAAGATCACTCAACAATTGATTTAAATCATATGGCTCTACTTGATGAATTTGATGGGCTAAATAAAAAGCACTATGAATTAATTGAAGAGCATGATTCACTAAAAACTTCACACATCTCACTTGAATCTGATTTTAAGAAATCTAAATAGATAGAGAAGAATTTGAGGATTGAGAATGAGGTCTTAAAAAGTGCTAACTTGAGGATTCAAAATGAATTGGATACATGTAAGAAAACTCGAATGACACCCACACTTGATCAAAAGCTAAAACCTAGGAAGAGACATTATAACTCAAACCATTTAAGAAATCGTTTTTCTAGAGTTAGATATTTTTCATGTGGCATGCTAGGACACATCTCACACACTTGCATAGTTCACCATAGTTCACATTGGATGTAGAGACCTAAGGTGCATGATCCACAGCATACCACACATGTATTACATTCTACTTTTCATAAGAAGGGACCCAAACCTGTTTGGGTTCCTATATCTAACATTTGATGATATTTTAAATGGGATCTCACAAAAGGCCTCATGAGAGTATATGATACTTGTATAGTGGATGCTCTCGATATATGATTGGT
>NW_021372246.1:0-568 GCF_001605985.2 Dendrobium catenatum
ATCGACATTTGTACGTTAATGGCCATTATCTGAATCCCAATATCAATATGCTGAAAACAGGCAATCAATCAAGCGAACAAATTTGGTTGATCAAATTTAACTTATATCATTGTATGGATAGATTGATTGCTAACTCTGCTTAGGGCAAACGATGATCTTCAACTTAAAGCCTTTAAAATTAAGGAAGGATTTTTTAGATTACCACAAGCTAAATATATAGTAGCAAAATACTCTCTAAGTAATTTTTAACATTTATAATTTATAAGTTCTATTTTTTAAAATTAGTTGAGTGGAGGATTCAACTTTGGCACTCCATAACCAAAATGATTTACCATTTAAGTACTAGATCTTACATGCTCATCATCAGTGTAAGTAAATTTGGAGTACGTATAACTAAGTTAATATCAAGAAGAGAAATTGTTTGTCTACCTTAAGGATAAACTCATTGGTTTACATTAGTCAACAAGATATTAAAAAATAGGCATTTGAAGAAGACAACAATGGAGGATGACATAAATCCATTAATTTGTAATAATTTACTATTATATGATGAATGATCTCTAGAATT
>NW_021372247.1:0-320 GCF_001605985.2 Dendrobium catenatum
TCGTCTAGGACGATCTAGTCTCTAGAAGATTTTCATCCAGACGGAATTAAATTATCGTACATGACAATTTTCTCTCTGTAAGATTTTCGTCTAGACGAAATTAAAAATCATAAAAATCGTCCAGGACAATCTGCACTATGTAAAAATTTTGTCCAGACGAATAACATTTTCGTCCAGACGATTAACCGACTTAGAATGATTTTTCTGCAGTTTTTGGAACCGACCTTGTAATAACCATTCGTACCGGACGAACTTAGTTTGTACGGGACGATCAGCTTGTACAAAAATTTTTCATACACATATACAAACAGGTTCGTTTC
>NW_021372248.1:0-295 GCF_001605985.2 Dendrobium catenatum
TTGTGGCTAGATGTACAATTTGTCAGATGGTAAAGGTGGAACATCAAAAGCCAGGAGGTTTATTGCAGCCTTTACCCATACCAGAGTGGAAATGGGAAGACATAGCTATGGATTTTGTGGTTGGATTACCTAGGTCCAGAACTGGTCATGATGCTCTATGGGTGATCATTGATAGATTGACCAAGTCAGCACACTTCTTGCCTATCAAGCAATCTGATGCTGTTGAGAAGTTGGCAAGTGTTTATGTTAATGAGATCGTTAGACTTCATGGTGTGCCAAGATCGATAGTATCAGA
>NW_021372249.1:0-209 GCF_001605985.2 Dendrobium catenatum
ACTTTTTTTACAAAACTTAAAAGAAATAATTTTTATTGCGGTTCAACAAAATTTTAAAAGAGGGCTTAAAATTTTTTAAATTACTAATTCACCCCCCTCTTGGTAGCCTTTGGGACATTAACTTAGGCTTAACAACCTAATTACTAGACTCAAAAAGTGGTATTAGAGCTTTGTTTTAAAATCATAAGTTTGAACTACTTTTTGATTAA
>NW_021372250.1:0-211 GCF_001605985.2 Dendrobium catenatum
GATATTTAATTAGCTTAAGAATATAATATATGAAAAAATAAAGCTTATTTTATAGGTAGTTTAGTATTTCTAGGTGAAGCCAGCTTGGTCAAGTATGCAAGATGGAACAATCTCAGATTTGTTAGGTAAGAAAGCGATGTAGATAATTTAAAAAAAATAATAATAAAAAAGTCAAAATATTCTATTTTTTTATTTAGATAAATTTAAAAGT
>NW_021372251.1:0-322 GCF_001605985.2 Dendrobium catenatum
TTTAGGGAGCAATAGAAAATCTTCCAAGTTATAAAATATCAGGAGCCACACCAAATATAATAGACTCAAAAAAGGAAAAAATATACAAACTGACTAAAACCTAGTCTATCCAATCTTAAGTTGATTCCAAATTGTAGCCCGATCGTGTAGACCTGAAATATTAGTAAATAAGGCCATCGTAGAGAAAAAAAAGTATTTGCTATCATCAAAATTATAAACCATTAAAACAGATCCGTAACAATCTCCCCCTTTTTGGAGATGGAAAACATTTGAATTTGAATATTTCAAAAAGGAACATTTTCTCCTAATCTCCCCCTCACTA
>NW_021372252.1:0-268 GCF_001605985.2 Dendrobium catenatum
TCTTTTAAGTGATCATCTCGGCCAAGGCTTTTAACAACAAGGTCATCTACATAACACTCGACCTTCTGATGTATCAAATCATCAAATATGTGAGTCATCGCCCGCTGGTAGGTGGCACCAGCGTTCTTCAGGCCAAAGGGCATGACTGTGTAGCAGAAAATTCCGATGGGCGTCCTAAACGAAGTATGTTTTTCATCTTCAGGCGCCATCTTGATTTGATTGTATCCTGGCGATCCATCCATGAAGGAGAACATGTCGTAGTTGGAAG
>NW_021372253.1:0-309 GCF_001605985.2 Dendrobium catenatum
ATTAATCTTAGCCTACCCAATTTTATAATTGTGAATTTAAATCATTAGATGAATTCATGTATTACATACTACAGCCACGCTTGGCTAAGTGAAGCCCAAATTTGGTTCCCCAGATAATATCAAAAGCAAGAAACAAATACTTGAAGATAATCTTTCTACATTTTGAAGAGAGAACAATCGTTAATTTAAAGCTTGTCAATTTCTTTGGACCTGATGGTGCTTCAACGTATTATGACTCTATAGCTACTTGAGTCACTACGGATGGAAAGATTAAACCAAAGATTTAAGTTATAGACCTTGAAGGTATAA
>NW_021372254.1:0-244 GCF_001605985.2 Dendrobium catenatum
AAAGGCGTAAGCATCGAGGCGTTTTTTACTAGAATTGTGCAAAGGCGGGCCTCAAGGCGAGCCTCATATTGCGCAATTTTAAACCATGGTCTCCAGGTATAGTTATTTTGGTAAATGCAACACACTTTATTCAGTTCTAATTATATTTTTTCTTGAAAACAATTGAATGGTGGATCCAATTTAGTGATTCCACCCCTGAGTTACAGCGTTTTGCTGTAAGAGTGTTGGGCCTCACTTGTTCTTC
>NW_021372255.1:0-747 GCF_001605985.2 Dendrobium catenatum
TTTGAAGTAATTTTCAATGTTGAAATCCATTACTGTGCAAATTAATTTTTTTATTAATAAAATTCAAAGTAATAGTATCCATATCTATTTATTATTTTTATAATTGTATTCAAAATATAAATTTTGAGATTTATAATTAATCAATTTTTTATATAAATCTGTTTTAAAAGCCCAGTGCATTGGCTTCTTCTTAGGGGTGGAACTGCATTGACTTGAGGGTAAGCAATTGTCCACTCTCAAAATTGAGTTTTGCTTATAACGGAGGGCAATTTCGAAAATTTTCCTCCGCTGTAAAATTTTTTTTCCTATCCTAAATAATTTTGTCCAATCCAACCGCGAATCAATTCACTAGAAATTATTACATGCATAGTCTAGACCGAATCTATGTCCGGTTTTTTGTGAGTTTGTGTAGTAAAAGCATAGTGGTGAATAGTAATCTTGCTTTTAATGCAATTTTACTGTGCACACTCACAAAAATCGGACAGTTCTACCATCCAGACTTCGCACGTAATAATCTCTCCCAATTCATACAGGCCCAATCATTTGTTTCATGTGTGAGCTATTTTTGCTCCCGTTCATACTTTATTGGGCTGTTGCTTAATTGAACTCCGCCTCCCATGCAACCAACTAAAAGCCCCCGCGATCTGTGCTAATTCTTTATACTCCTTATAGCAGTTTTACTCACCCTCAAAAGTAAAGCTGGTTCTATCCCTGCTTCTTCTTTGCATTAATTTTATTGAAATTTCT
>NW_021372256.1:0-239 GCF_001605985.2 Dendrobium catenatum
AAGATTAGAGGATTTAATTTATAAGTAATTTTAAAAATAATTTGGAAATACTTATAAATATAGATAGATATTTTTGGAAAATAAAGTAATTAAATATAAATCAATTCATAGTACATAAATATAGGGGAGACCCACTGAACACCCAACCGAGGTTTCAAAAAGGTTTGAAAATAATTTTTTTTAATTTTAAAATAATAATAGTAATAAATTTTTAATAATTAATAGGAAAAAAAATACTT
>NW_021372257.1:0-334 GCF_001605985.2 Dendrobium catenatum
AGTGGAGGGGAAAGGTAAATCAATTGAGGTGATCGCTAAATCAAAAACTCTGAAATCTTTGAGGAATTTGGAGGATCTTGAGGTAGGCATCGATCGTGGAATGTCTTCATCAGGATTACAAGAAGAAGATGTTACGGAACAGAACAATGTAAAGGATGTCAACCAGATGGATGATTCTTTGCCTGAAAAGAAATTGGTAAATCAGATAAGTGACAATGTATGGAACAGGAAACCATACATCAAGCTGAACTTCAAAGAGGATGAAGCAATTTTTACAGAAGACGGTGAGACGATTCAACTGATCAAGGAAGATGAAAGGAAGAATGCAAACCTG
>NW_021372258.1:0-314 GCF_001605985.2 Dendrobium catenatum
GATTTCGTCCAATTTTATTGTGTTGAGATCCGATCTTCGAAGATAAAGAGGTAAGTGGAATCACATCAATGAAAATTCTCAGATTTTAGCTCTTCCCTTCCCTCCTCTTGTTGCCGCCGATCCCCTTGGAGCCATCCCGGTCGCCGGCTTGCAAGGCTCAACCCGCCGGCCTGCAAAGCTCCTCCCGCCGGCCAACCCTCCACCCTGCAGCCCGCCGGCCTCTTGCAAGATCCCTTGCCACCGACCACCCATGAGTCCCTACCGCCGGCCCCTCTCCCCCTCCTCCAATTTTGAATTTCCCTCATTAATGACTT
>NW_021372259.1:0-729 GCF_001605985.2 Dendrobium catenatum
CGTATAGCTCATTAGAGTGTTCATGGTCTTAACACTATCCATTTCATATTTTTTTAAAATATCATTAATGTATTTCCTTTGGCTATGAAATATTCCATTATCAATTTATTTTACACAAAAACCAAAAAAGTAATTAAGCTCCTCCATCATGCTTATTCAAACTCATTACTCATTATTTTTGAGAATTCATCACATAAGATTTTATCTGAGGATCCAAATAGAATGTTATCCATATAAATATGAACAATGAGAATTTCATCTTTAACTTTTTTGTAGAAAGAGAGTGGTGTCTACACTAACCTTTACAAATCCTCTTTCCAGTAAGAATGAGCTAAGTCTTTCACACTGTTGTGGATCATGGTTTATGACTTTGATGATAGCAAACATTCTTTATTTCTCTACGATTACCTTTTGTGCTAACGTTTCAGGTCCATAAGATCAGACTGCAATTTGGAACCAGCTCAAGATTGGGTAGACTAGGTCTGTGTCAATTTGTAATCTTTTTCTTTTCATGAGTCTGTTGTATTTGGTGTGTGATCTATTGATTTGTAACTTGGAAGATTTCCTGTTGTTCCCTATAAGATTTCTATTTTTGATAATATCAGCCGGGACGATATTTATATCGTCCTAGACGATATGTCCAAAATCAAAAACCCTAATTAGGCATCCTCATTAAGGCAGCCATCATTGATATCGGCCTGGACGATACATGTTTCGGCCAGGACGATA
>NW_021372260.1:0-245 GCF_001605985.2 Dendrobium catenatum
AAGATGATGATGGTGATGAAGATGACCAGCAATCACAACCACACGTACGTACTTATCGTCGTCGCCACAGGGCTAGATCCATTGCCAGCCGAAGTGCTCGCTCCTCAGAAGAAGGAGACGAGGAAGAAGAAGAGGTCGGAGAAAATCCCTTTGCTGGCGAAGATATCACACTCGCTGAAATGATAAATGAAATGAGGCGACAAATGCGAAGAAAAGATAGAGAAATCTCTCAGTTAAATGATAAA
>NW_021372261.1:0-259 GCF_001605985.2 Dendrobium catenatum
TAATCAACCAACCATTTATAACCTAACTCTTAAAATGCGTTAAAATATTCAATTCTTAATCAAGTTATTGTTAATATTCGTAATCATTAAATTATAAACCTAACACATAAATCTAAATCAAGCTTAACAGATCTAATAATAAACTCCTAACTAAGTTAAGGTTTAAAATATGTAGATCTAATTAGGAGATTAAATATAAACTAAAATTTCTTGGGATAAAAAATTTCTAAAGATCAAACCTTAGACTAACCTTATAAAA
>NW_021372262.1:0-229 GCF_001605985.2 Dendrobium catenatum
ATCACTACAAGTTGCTCGTTATTGCTCAAATAAATTCTATTTCAAATCTTGAAATGAATTTGTGTATGAGTCATTTCTTGCTTGAATGAGATTTGGATGGATTGCCCTCCTTAATTAACGTTTGCATTCTCATTAGAATGATAATTCCATAGGAACATTGATTATCCTCCAAATCACGTTCTTCAAAGCTCCTCCTTTGATGTTTATTTGAGTCATTCAACTTGTGTTT
>NW_021372263.1:0-1061 GCF_001605985.2 Dendrobium catenatum
ACCGCGGGATTTAATCTGAGCCGTTGATCGAGATCAACGACTGGGATTTCATCTTCAACCTCCCGCTCGTATCTGAGACCGCAGGGCTTCTCCGGCTTGATCCGGGCGATCCCGCCGGTGAACTCCGATGAAATTTCACAGGGAGGATCAGGATGATGGGATCCTTCAATCCAACGGTGGAGCGGGATGGAGAGATTACCGCAGAGATGGCCTCAACGAATGAGCTTCTCTATCAGGAAGCTTCAGGGGACGGTGGCGAACAGTTCTCCTTCAGACGTCAGGACCGGAGGGCGGCCGGAGGTGCGACTTCGAGCAGGATGCCGGAGGCTTTCACAGGCGCTTGCTCGAACGGAAGGAGGGATCGGTTTCTACGCTCGAAGGAAGCGCCTGGGAGTTCGAAGGAGCTCTGGGAATTGAATGAGAGCGAATGCCAATGGATCTGGCGGTCTAGCGAGCTCAAGGGTATTCGGCCACCTTTCGGGAGCTTGGACGGCCAAGATTGAGCTAGAGAGGGCTCGGATCGCTGCCGGCCATGGTCTGGATCGGGATGACTGGGGAGGCCGATGGGGACATGATGGAGCCAAGGGTGGAGTCAATTTGGCCTAGGGAGGTCTGGATCGAACTGGTAGCTGGATTGGACCCAAACCTACTCGGTTCGAGTCGAATTGAGCTCGGTCCAGGTCAGGTCAGACCCTGGGTTTGGTATGGGAGATAGGTCTGGGTCTGGTGAACCCAATACAGGTGGCAATTGGGTCCAATTTTATCTGGATTAAAAAGATGGCTCGGATTGATCCAAACCTGCTCTGTTCGGGTCGATTTGGGCTCAACCCAAGTCAGGCCAGACCCTGGGCTTGAGGTGGGAAGTGGGTCTGGGTCTGGTGCACCCAATGCAAGTGGCAATTGGGTCCAATTTGATCTGAGCTGGAAGATCGCTCGGGTCCAAGTATTTTTGGCTACTTTGGGTTAGCCTAACTCTTGACCCAAGTTAGCCCAAGGCATGTGCTGGCTGGAGAAGGTGTATTGGGCCTAGGGCTACCTATGGGAGGTGTTGGTCAAGTTCA
>NW_021372264.1:0-386 GCF_001605985.2 Dendrobium catenatum
TTGCCGGAGCGCCGGGGGGTTGAGCCGCGGGAGCGGGGTTAGCTGCCGGAGCGGGATTTATTTATTTATTTATTTTTTTGACCGGCGGTTCAAGACCGCTGGTAAGCCGCCAGACAAAATTGCAGCCGGAAAAAACCGTCGGAATTCATTTTCCTACGTCGTTTTTACCGGCGGTAATAATTTAACCGCCGGAAATGGGTGATTTTTCCTGTAGTGCAAGATCTAACCAAAAAATAGTCAAGAATGTACTCTTCTTATTGCTTGTGTCTAACTCGAGCAACCCAAGCATATACACAGAATTGCACCCTTCTCCCACCTCTATTTGGTGGGTCTGTGAATCTGGGGTACCTGATTAGCAGTTTTGTTGTTGCCTCGATTTTAGCTTG
>NW_021372265.1:0-373 GCF_001605985.2 Dendrobium catenatum
AAGTGTGTTTGGCGGCGTGACTAATCCTTGGCTGATCTAGAAGAGGCACCCACCTCAGAAACCTCATGGCCCGTACTTGATTGAAAAATAACTTTACAAAACAGTAAGAAAGACTTCGTTTCGGATGGCTAAACTATTTTTTAGAGTAAAATTTTAATTTTTACATTAAAAAACTGTTTTAAGAAACAGTAAGAAAACTGTCGCAAATAAAAACTTCATAAGAAGTAAGAAAATTGTCCCAAATAAAACCTTAAATCTAAAAGTTGATATGTTGTCACATTAGCATCTTATTGTTTATATCCTATCCATTTAAGAGATTTATTTAAATTTCTTAAACTTTATTAAATAATAAAAATAATATGCATTTTTTTAC
>NW_021372266.1:0-1411 GCF_001605985.2 Dendrobium catenatum
TTTGATCAATGGGAGACCCGCTTTGACGCCTACGTTGCTGCATAGGAGCAGCAATATTTTGAGGACGTTGCCCGCTACGAACAACACCGCACGGAGGATTTAGCCTGTTTTGATAGTTGCCTCACCCACCAGCAACAACAGCATGACCTAGACATCGCCTGGTTCAATGCTCAGTTTACCACGCTTGCCAGCTACTTTCAGCAGCCACCTCCACCACCTCCATCTGATGATCAGAGTCCTTCGTTTTTCTAGTCTATGTTTTTCTGCTGCTTGTTTCCTGTTTTATGTAGTTTGCTTGTTAGTCTTTGTTTTTTGTGATATTTTCTTTTGTATTTGGACCCTCTTTTTGTGATGACAAAATGGGGAGTAAGGTAAGGTAGGAAAAGTTGTTGGGTGTGTAAACCTTAAAATTCTAATGGACTTTCCTACTTATGTTTGCCATCATCAAAAAGGGGGAGATTATTACAAATCTATTTTCATAGCTTATGTTTTGATGATTGACAAATACTATTTCTCTTGGACTGCTTGTTGCTTCTAACTTTTCAGGAATCGAAGATCGGACGAACATTCAAAGCCAGTTCAGGAGTGCGTAGGTTTAGGGTTGAGTCAGACTGTAACCTTTTTTCTCTTCTTGAGTCAGTTTGTAATGTTCAAAAGACTAATACTAAGTAACCCTACACACACACACACTTGAGAGTTTTAGAATCTCTGTTTTTGCTCACATCGGCCAGGCCGATCCATTAGATCGTCCTGGACGATCAAGTTCAAAACAGAGACTCTAATCAGGATTCTTAATTAAAGCAGCTGACATTAACATATCGGCCTGGACGATACGTGTATCGACCAGGATGATAAGCTCAAAACAGAAAGAAGTTGTCTCCATAGATAATTAAGGTATACTATATTTTTAAATTATCGGCCAGGACGATCACGGATCGGCCTGGACGATATTCACAAATTATGTCTTAATTGATCAGGAAATCATGGGAGTAATTAAGGATGATTGATACGATCATATCGTCCTGGACGATCGCAAGATCAACCAGGACGATCCGGTCAAAAACCTTAAGTTACTTCAGGACGATAAATATCGGCCAGCTCGTATCCAGGGCTATTGTTAGGATGATTTTCCCATGATTTGAACTGATCGGCCAGGATGATCGTGAGATCGGCCTCGACGATCAAGCCAATTTTCAATCGTCCAGCTTTGCATGCAGGGCGATGCTCTGGCCGATCTTCTGAGTTTTGTACTGATCGGCCAGGCCGATGTCCGTATCGTCCTGGACGATAAAGTCGACAACTTGCAATTAATGAGCTCCTTTGAAGCTCTTCTATTTAAGAGCTCTTGTTCTACGTTTTTGACAACTTTTGGCAGCCTTGACCTGAGAAGATCTTGAGGAGAGAAAGAGAG
>NW_021372267.1:0-211 GCF_001605985.2 Dendrobium catenatum
AAAATTTCAACAACTAAAGCTCAAAACCGAAATCAGCTAAGGCTCCCATAAAACCACAAAACAGCCCAAAGGATAAGGTGGAGATGAAAGGACAAGATAATGAAGAGTAAGGAGAGGGGGAAGATGAAAAGACACAAGGCAAGAAATTAAAAGTAAAACTCAACTTGTGTTGACCCCCCCCTTTGTCTACATCAGACTCCCCTTCTTGCGA
>NW_021372268.1:0-349 GCF_001605985.2 Dendrobium catenatum
TAATAATTTTCATGTCCATGCACATAATATAATTTAAAAAAAAATTAACAACTTAGGCTTCATTTGAGATCTTTTTTTAATGTTTTTTAAAGAAACTTTTTAGTATAAACTTAAATTAAAAATTTTGTACAAAAAATTTGTTTTAGAAAACGGTAAGAAAATCATCCTAAATGAAACCTTAATAATAAAATTTGAAAATGTCTTCAATACAATATAAAAAAAAAAATTCTGATTTTTTGTCCTATGAAATATATATATATATTAACAACAACAACAACATCAAGTCTTTATTATTATTTAAAAAAAAAAGTCTTTATTATTTTCTAATTATATATCAAAATTTTTTTAA
>NW_021372269.1:0-1367 GCF_001605985.2 Dendrobium catenatum
TACTTTCTCCGAAGAAGACATGATGCTCGGAACCGCACACCATAATCGCCCTCTGTATGTTAATGCAGAGAGCGATAAGCTGATCATCAGTCCAATCTTGATTGATCCTAGATCCTCTATAAATTTGATAAGCTTGAAAGCACTGAGATCCCTCTGCCTTGATGTGGAACACCTCGGACCAGATAAGTTGATGGAGCATGATTTCAACGAGAAAGGGCAGAAGACCCTTGGATCATTCATGCTCCCTCTTGTATTTGGAGAGCTCCATACATAAGCTAAATTCCATGTGATTGACGCTGATACTTCATTCAAGGCGCTACTAGGTCGTCCCTGGTTGCATGAATATGGTATTGTCCCGTCAACATTACACCAGTGTATGAAGTATCTCAAATATGGAGAAGAATTCAGGATCTCTGGCGACATTCAGCCCTTCACAGTTCATAAAGCCACAGTTTATGAAGATGCACAATACTTCATGCCAAAGAAGCAAAAGTCTTCGAGCTCCCTCGAAGCTAAAGCATCAAATTCGAAGGCTGCAAAGCGATATGAACGAGAAGGTGAGAAAAAATAGGTGGGGAGAAAGAAGGCAGTGCCGACTCTTCCCAAAGCGCCGACCATTCCAAAAGAAAAGAAGTATGTACCTCATCTTGAAAGTGACATAGATGAAGATGATGTTACTCCTGCCAAATCTCGGAAAGTATGCCAATTCACAGATGAATGGAATAGGCATGTTGAATTTTCAAATGATGATTATGACTATGATTCTATTTATATGAACACGGTGCATAATGTGTTATCTAGAAGAATTGACAGCCTATCAATTTCAGATAGTGTACTCGTAGTCACGCGTGTTCCCTTACAACACTTCAAAGAAATCATTTCGCGTGAGGTGCATAAAGTTGAAGAACTCGCCACCCTTTATCTACCTCCCCATAAAAATGGAACTGTGCCAAAGAATGTGCTATATTCCACGGGAGTTCGTGAAGAGGAGAATCATGATCGGGATTGGATGCTCCTCGACTCCGAGGAATTATTTCCTACGAGGCTACCTAGGTTCAATACCAAGAATATTCAAAGAATGCTACAAAAACAAGTCAATATTCCTACCACCAAGCGAGAACTTCGTAAAGTTTGGGCCTCTGGTATGGGAGGAGTCCGCGTCCGTTACAGTAGAAGGATACAGATGCATATAAAAGTATTGGATTCATCAAAAGAAAATTCCTCCGGAAAGAAACTTGTCGGGCAATTACATGCATGGAAATTGAATCCGAAGATGGTGATGCTGAAGAGACATACAAAGGTGATGATTATGATGAACAGCCCGTAGATGCCGAACCTGCACCAGAAGAGCTTGAAGATGGTGGACA
>NW_021372270.1:0-667 GCF_001605985.2 Dendrobium catenatum
GTGGGCTCATTTTATGCCTCTTGACAATTGGTTGGTGTACTGCATTTCTTTTAATTTTTGATATATTTTTCAATTTGGCGTTATTGCACATCTTTTATTTTTGGCATCATTGGACAATTTTTTTTATTTAATATGCTACCTTTCTGAAGTCTTAAAAATAAAAGTAAACTCATCCTATTGATAAAGCAAATTCTTGATTAAGAAAACTATGAGTTAGATTCAACAACTTGCAAAAGAACCCTATGCGATAAATAAAATGTAGGGAGATAGAAAATTTAGTTTCAAAGACTAATTTAAAAGTTAAAAAAGATTTTAAATCAAAAGTAGAATAAACTCTTTTAGGAAATAGAGATTGAAAGTCAAAAATATGAGTTTCCTTCCTTTGACAGTTTTAGAGAAGTCAAACACAACTTACCAAAGATTTCAAGAAAAAATAGAAAGTAGATTTTTCATTTTTAAAAAGTGAATGTGTGTGTTTATCAGAGAAAAACTTTCACGAAAACAAAAATTTTAAAGAATAAATAAAACTAAAATACAAAAATAAAAAAGAAAAACACAAAAACACAGCACAAAAATACGAAAGGCTTTTAACCATTATCTCTCTCATGGTCCGATGCTTCAGAAACCAGGTCTGTCCATGAGATTTTTTGCCTTTCATTATTTCCCC
>NW_021372271.1:0-1835 GCF_001605985.2 Dendrobium catenatum
ATCTAGGAGAAGAAGAAAAACAAAATTTCATATTGAGTTTCCCAGCTTCTTTCCAGTAAGTAATTTTCGCATAAACAGCACTCTATACTGTAAGAATACTCTATAGATTTCATTATAGTCTTGTCAAAAAAATTTCAAAATAGCCAATCAAACGAAAACCGATAGTGAAAAATCACAATTATCAAGATTTATAAAAATCATATTGAAACGACAAAAACCTCCATAATAAGATAAAATAAAAACAACTTATTTGAGCACAAGCCATGTTATAAATTCAGGAGATGCATAACATCACAAAAGTTTTTCCATTAAGATGTCTTAGCAATAATAGCTTCTCTAATCTTGGAATAAAAAGCAAGATGATGCCAAAGGAGAAATCACACACAAATAGAAGATGGGCAATATTTTTTTCAAAAATTTTACATGAGCGGCAAGTAGAAAGAGCAGGAATTCGTCTTTTCAATAACTTATCAATAGTTTTAAGCCAACCAATCAAAGCCAACCACGAACAACAAGAGTAGCAAATAGAATAATTCTTAGGCTAGATGAAGTTGATCCATGAGACATTAGAAGAATAATTATAGAAATCCAAAAGAAAGTCCTAAAAAATAGGAGACTCAAGATTTCTCCAGCACAAGACTACTTTTCCAGAGGTAAAGGCACAATTTTACATAATTAAATTTATAATTCAAGTATGTAAAGAAGGTAGAAGCTTTTAAAGAATGGTGAACAACCTTATTAATTAGGGGTCCAGTAATAAGCCAAGTATGCTTGTAGAATTCAAAGGTGAAGCGATCAGGGCCAGGGTTAAACACTTTTGGGAGGGGATCATGAAATGGAGAAGGATATAACTATAGGGTAAAGGGTCGAGGTTTGTTTGTTGGGTATTAAAAAGGGTTTGAAAATGGGATATGAAAGCACGGGAGATTTCATTTTGGAGTGCTAATTAAATCAGAGAGAGTGAAGATTTCCTTAACGAGGTTTGAGTATTTTTTTCTTAATACCAAACTTTTCATAAAGAAATCTAAGATCATCATCCCCTTAGTAAGCCATTTAGCTTTACTTCTATGGATGATCCAGGAGGTCAGGCGAACTTCAACTTACGGTAAATTGTAATTAAGTATCCACGCCTCGATTACAATACGAGTTGTGGTCAAATTTTGAAGGAATTAGGACTTAAGTAGGAGTGTTAGTTTGTGACTTCGTGTTAATGGATTGGATTCATTTGTTCTCACAACTCGTCTTGATCTATTGATTAGCAGCTTTGGCTACCAAACAAGAGATCGGGTAGAGGTGTAAGCAAGTCGAGCTGGCTTGTGAGCCTGCTCGAACTCGACTTGCTGACGAGCTCTTGATTTGAGCTTATCAAGCCTAGAGCTCGTGCTTGTGCTTATATAATAAATAAGCTCGAATTCGAGTTTAATAAAACTCGACTTGTTGGCTCGCCATCTTGCTCAATTAATAAAATATTTAGAAAAGTTATAGTTTTCAACATTAATGTATCTGCTCAATTAATAAGACTCGACACATTGACTTCTTTTATATGAAATTTAACACATTTGAAAAGTTATCATTTATACCCCTAGTCCTAGATTTGAAGTTTTTATGTATGTATAGTATGTGTGAATTTATGATAATTAGCCTAAATTTCCGAAAAAAAAAAAGAATCATTTAATCTAATTGTTTAAAATTTGAATTTGCTTATCTAACATACTAAAGATCTTTGCATTGTGAAATTAATAGATACAATAAAACTACTCGGAATATTCAAAATGTATAATTTTATTTAAAATAATTTAATATTAAATAATAAATAAGAAAAAATTTCTTATTTT
>NW_021372273.1:0-1366 GCF_001605985.2 Dendrobium catenatum
TATTTTAAAAAAAATTTGTACTAAAAAAAATATTTAAAAAACAATAAGAAAACGATCTTGACCGAAGCCTAAATCTGTTTGAAAAAGCTGAAACCAAAATATTATGTTATTTCTTCTAGGAATAAGAAATTGTTTTATTGAGTTCTTTACTTTTATTAAGTCAATAGTAATTAATACATTATAATTAATATTTTTTATATGAAGTAATATCTAGAAAATATGAAATAGTGCAAAATAAAAAAAAGTTACTTTTCTGCTGGAAAACATAATGTCCTGAGTTGAATTTATGTATTATTAGTTCTTTTTATAGTAATTATGATCTTAATAGCTCAGATTTAGAGAGAAAAGGCTATTTTAGTATTTTTAACGCCAACCTGATTATTCAACCTGATTATTCATGTAGATCTACATGAATAATCAGAATTATACTTTTTATGCCAATTCTATCCATTCTGACAATCCATAGATGTTTTTTTTTTTTGGGAAATTATATCCATAAATGTTGATTTTAGGCTATATAATTTTTAAATTTGAAATGGCGACTTCTTTCCAAATTAATTTCGGACTCCTTTAGTCTGAGGATTTCAATAGCATTATTATTTTCGGAGAAGAATAATGATATGGGAAATTGCTTCAATGGCTACCAGGTCAGTATCGATATCTCCAAATCAAAGACGCCTCTGAAAGAAGCACCTGAAGATAAGGCGCTCCCTCATTGCTGGAAGGGCTCGAGGCCCTTCAAGTCCGTCCTTGATCTCAGGAAGTACTTTCGCCCCTTAACTCTTAGCTTCGGAAATGGGAAAGCTCCGGCTCTAATGGAGATCCCCCCGGAGAACTATTTCATCGTCACTGTAAGCATGTCATCATTCTCTTGGCGTCCATATTTCTACTCAGTAGGGAGCTTTAATTCTTATTCATGCGTTCCAATTCATTTCAGAGACAAGGCAATGCTTGCTTGGGTGTCCTTAATGGCGACGAAGTTGGCCTGGTCGGCTTGAATGTTATTGGAGGTAAGATTTAAACAAAGAGTTCTACTGAACTACCAAACAAAGTAGGAGAACAATTCCTTGGTTTCACTGTAGCAGCAGGAAGCCTGCTCTTGCCCACACCTATCGGTGAACCACAGGCGTGGGCGGGAGTAGGCCATGTGAGGGCAGTGCTAAAGCTTTTAAAATAGTATATCAACCATTATTCGTATATGATTAATTTTGTTCAGGGTATCAAATTATTTCAATTTAACGACAAGGGCGGAATCGGCCACAATTTTCGGGGGTGGGTTGGGGGCAAACTTATAAGTAACTGTTGGCAGATATGTCAGGGGTCTAAGGGGCCACGCCCC
This sequence comes from Dendrobium catenatum, assembly GCF_001605985.2. Classification (NCBI taxonomy): domain Eukaryota; kingdom Viridiplantae; phylum Streptophyta; class Magnoliopsida; order Asparagales; family Orchidaceae; genus Dendrobium; species Dendrobium catenatum. The sequence goes on from NW_021372273.1 coordinate 1,340, forward strand.
CTGACGGGGTTCGACCTATCCGGTCAG
>NW_021372274.1:0-214 GCF_001605985.2 Dendrobium catenatum
TCATTTATTAATCTGATTAAATATTGATTGCTTAATTCGCTCTTGATACAGGGACAGATACTGAGGCCCACACTACTGCCGGGGTCATAGTTCCCTCTCCGGTGAGAGCTCCAGATGTGGCACCCGAGCCACCTCGTGCTGAGACTGTCAAGCCTTCGCGCAGACGTGTTGGCTCTCAGCGTACTTCCTCTTCTAGGATGTCTGTGGATGTTCA
>NW_021372275.1:0-772 GCF_001605985.2 Dendrobium catenatum
ATTTATTGCATGCTTGTTGTATGATTGTATGCTTCTCGGTTCTCATTAGTTGTTCGTAGGATTGCATCTTCCTAGCGAGTCTTCTTAGTTGATCGTAGGATCGCATCTTCCTAGCGAATCTTTCTATTTTGATCATAGGATTGCATTTCCCTAGCGAGTCTCTTTAGTTGAGCATAGGATTGCATCTTCCTGGTGAAGCTCGTTCGTGGTTGTTGGATTGTACCTCCTTAAGGATAGGTAGGTCAACGCCAACACGTGCGATTCACCTATTGTTCACCGCACCTGTTGGGGTGGAGTTTGTTGACATCGTTTTTGGCTTAATTTGCCCTCGAGCGCATTTGATTGAGGTGATCGGGTCTCGTCGAGCTCGATTCAATTCGAATCGACATCAATTTGAGTTTGAATTATTTTATCTTATTTTTATTGAATTAATTTTGGTCGAGTCTAGGCGAGCTCGAGTTGACCCGGATCGAACCAAACTTGACTCAATTTGAACATGATTTCAATCTCTTAGGTGTAGTTAAATCCTAGTCTAGGTTGGGAATGACTTTCTAAACCAATTTGAATCACACCGTTTAAAAAAAAAATTTTCTTTTGATCCGACGGCTCGTATCTCCCCTCTTTCCCTCTCGTGCCCTATCTGAGGCCGAAGCCTCTATGTGGCCGCTCTCTCGGTGGGTTCAGATTAGAGAGGAAGAGGCCAACAAAAAAAGAGGATCCCGATCTTCCTCTCTCGCTCTCTAGTTCGCGCCCTAGACGGAACCCCGCCCCC
>NW_021372276.1:0-294 GCF_001605985.2 Dendrobium catenatum
TCATCAAAATAACACAAGTTACAAGAATGTAAAACATGCAAATAGCAACTCTCTCTACAATCTCCTCTTTTTGATGATGGCAAAACAATTATTGGTTGTAATATTTCAAATTCTAAGAATCTCCTAAACTCCCCCTGAAATGATGAACTCATGAAAATAAGGAGGAATTTGAGTTAAAAAAAATTATTTTTTAAAATTTTTATACAACACTAAACAACACAAAAGACAAAACAACAACCCAAAACAACACAAAAGACAAAAAAAAAAAAAAAATCAAATACACATAGAAAATCA
>NW_021372277.1:0-205 GCF_001605985.2 Dendrobium catenatum
CGTGTATGGGGCCTTCAGCAGTACCCGTACCAGAACACCAGTGACGTACCAGAACAGCAGTGACTCCCCACCACGCTACAAGAACGTGTATAGGGCTCTCCCAACTCGTCGTATGCGTCGCACCGGGCTCCCTCCTACCGTGCTACCAGAGCGCGTATAGGTGGTTCTCCGATCCGCTGCAAACGTCGAGAATGAGATTTTGGAA
>NW_021372278.1:0-218 GCF_001605985.2 Dendrobium catenatum
ATCTTTAATTACATTAGCTTAAGCATTAAACCCCACATAAGTTTAAGGGACCATTTAGGATCCGCTCTAGATGTCGGTCCCATTCTCAAATACCTTTCTTAAATAACGTCCCTACCACTCTACAAAAAAGACCGGACTCATATTTTAAATCGTTTAGGTGGTTTAGCTGGCTCCCCAATCCAGGCCGGGGTAAGACCAGACTTGCACTGCATTAGCTA
>NW_021372279.1:0-234 GCF_001605985.2 Dendrobium catenatum
GATCTCTGTTCCCGCCTCGCACTTGCGAGCTAACCGGCCGGGTCGTGACATCCCACAAAATATTATAAGTACTTCCAAACCTGCGACTGCTGCACAATTGAAAGGAATCATTACGGAAATGATAAAGGCTATCATAGCCGTTGATCAAGCGGAGAAGTTGGTAGGCAAAGGTCACCCGTATCCGATAGAATACGATTATGTGTCATACCCGAAGTGGTAAGATACTGCAACCTC
>NW_021372280.1:0-305 GCF_001605985.2 Dendrobium catenatum
CCCAGATGCACGAGGAGTTTTAGAGACACCAACTCGACGGAGTCGAGTTTTTTCTCCCACCTGGGGAGAATGATGAGGACATCGAAGATCAACGGCTACGATCGTGTCTATTTATTTTGATGTATTTGATTTGTTATTTGTACTTTTCCCTTTCTACCCTCACTTGAGGGCTTTGTCTTATGTTTGCCCTATGGAAAATTGTGTCTTTTTATTTTCCTTCATGTATTTGGCTATTTAAGCCTTCCCCTTCCTCTTGGAAAGGGATGACGATTATTGAATGAAAAATTTTGCTCTAGTGTTCTCTT
>NW_021372281.1:0-275 GCF_001605985.2 Dendrobium catenatum
GAGTCAAATCGAGCGGAGATGATTGAAATTTAGTATCTACACTCGAAAATCTTGTGTGATGTTGCCCAAACGATGCTCGATCGCAAAATGGACTTCGCCGCGGGATTCAGAATGTCCGAATTATATAAAAATGACTGCAGTATTGCCTAGGGGACACCATCTTGAAAAAATGATGTGAATTTCGATGAAACACATGTATATGTTTATTTTTTTTTGCTTTATAATTTAAAAATAACTAATTAAATTAGTTTTAATAATAATAATAATAATAATAA
>NW_021372282.1:0-225 GCF_001605985.2 Dendrobium catenatum
GGTACTTTGAGACGGTGCTCCTGTGCAAATCATATGAGAAAAGGAAATACAAATGGAATATTAAAGATAACAATTACTTAAAATAGATATAAATGAAAAATATCAAGAGAAGTATAAGTTAAGGAAATGAAAGAAGTACGGTTAAGAAATGATATAAAATATAGTAATTAATTAATTTTAATGATTTTAATTTATATAATTTCCCACTGAGTTTACTTAGTAAAC
>NW_021372283.1:0-326 GCF_001605985.2 Dendrobium catenatum
TCGTTTTCCTTCTAAAACTAGTTTATTATTTAAACTAATCAAGTATTTATCAGATAGAAATTTAATATCAAAATCTTTGTCACACAGTTGACTAATGCTCAGTTATGCTTGAAACCATCAACTAATAAAACATTTTCAATTAATAAATTTTTAGCATTACCAATAGTACCTAAGCCTATCTCTTTTCTAGTAGTGTTATCTCCCAACGTTACTTTGCTTCTAGTTCTGGTCTCCAGTAGGATGAATTTCTTCATATCTTCAGTCATGTGCCGCGAGCAGCCATTATCAAGGTACCACATGCTCTCACTAGGTCTTTTGTGAGAGCA
>NW_021372284.1:0-225 GCF_001605985.2 Dendrobium catenatum
AAAAACGAAGAGGAAGGAAGATCAACTTACCTACCATCACCGCTGGCAGTGATGAGGACTGGCTCATACTGAAGCCATCGAGCATCATTTACACCCTGATCACCCTCATCAACATGGCTAGATAAGGCAAAAAAAGAAAATGTTGATGTGTATTGAAAAAATTGTTTAGGGGAAATTGAATTCAAATTTTATTCCTTGGAAAAATTATATATATATATATATATA
>NW_021372285.1:0-230 GCF_001605985.2 Dendrobium catenatum
TGATATTTTATGCCTTATTTTTATTTTTTGAAAATTTATAGTCAATATTTTATATCTCTTTATTAGTTAAAAAGGGAAACACCGTTGATTGTTTCCTTTTCTCTAACTTCTTTTAGTGGTGTAATTTTTTTTCCAAACAAAAGTCTATCTCAAATCAACAACTGGACTATGCAATTGAAATCATTTTCAATCTTGCTATAATAATCTATCTTATATATATATATATAATA
>NW_021372286.1:0-296 GCF_001605985.2 Dendrobium catenatum
CCATAAGCCAAATAACTCCAACGGCTCTTAAAGATGAGAAGAACCTATCAAACCACAAGAGAAGAAACAAGCCAGCTACAAACAAAGTCTTCCTTACATGTCAATAATGTTCAAACTTCTCACAGGAACTATTAAGCAGCAGATAAAATATGCAGAAACTGCCCACTACCACTACAGGAAAAACAACAATTTCCGGCGTCTATTTTTCGTCGGAAAATGGCCAAAATCCGCCGGAAAGTAATATTTCCGGCGGATTTCTGACGGAAATATTTACGCCGGTTCAACGCGCGTCGAAA
>NW_021372287.1:0-298 GCF_001605985.2 Dendrobium catenatum
AATAAAGTTGAATTTCTCTACCTATAAAAGTTTCATGGTTCTTTATCACACAGGGCAAGAAAAATAACATTTGTATAGGATTCTGCACATTGCTGTGGGAGCAAAAGAAGAGTCACTACTATTTAGGGTAATACATGGAGAGTGAAAGTGCTCTGATGGCACTAGAAAGTTCGATAGGAATGTTAAGCCCTTATGAACTAGTCCCAAGGCTAACCAAAAAGGCGGTGAATTGGATATTAAAAACTTCTTTAACTAAAAGCACAATCACAATCTTTTTTTTTTTTTTTTTTAAAGATGC
>NW_021372288.1:0-235 GCF_001605985.2 Dendrobium catenatum
AAAAGTGGTCAGCATAGTTTAGAAAATGATATCATTTCGGATAGTAGATGTGTCAACTATGATGAAGTTGGCCATTTTACTATAAAATAAGTAATTTTGCCTCATTAGTTATTAACTTGATTGAGCCTTCAATCTCCCTATGCTAGCAAGGAAAATTTTAAAGAGGTCAATTATGAATAATAAAAGTTTCTTTAATTAAAAATATATTTATAGATAATACTTACAAAACTCCATG
>NW_021372289.1:0-457 GCF_001605985.2 Dendrobium catenatum
CATCGCGACTGATGATTGTCTTCATAGTGTTTGGACTATATAACTTATAGCCTTTTGAGTTGGAATCATAACCGATGAAAATATACTTCTCACTCTTATCATCTAGCTTACTTCGTTGCTCATCGGGTACGTGCACATGTGCTATGCTTCCAAACACTCTTAGATGAGAGATATCAGGCTTCCTTCCACTCCATGCTTCCAGCGGTGTCATTCCCCACACACTTCTTGTTGGAGATCGATTGGATAAGTAAACCACACATGCAACTGCTTCAGCCCAAAATTCCTTAGGTAGTCTCTTACTCTTGAGCATACTTCGAGCTATATCAAGGATAGTTCAATTCTTTCTCTCTGCTATACCATTTTGTTGAGGAGATCTTGGGACGGTCAACGGCCGACGTATTCCATTGGCTTCACAAAATCCTTGAAATTCCTTTGAAGTAAACTCTCCTCCTCGATC
>NW_021372290.1:0-351 GCF_001605985.2 Dendrobium catenatum
TTTCATATAGGATGAGAGTTTGATGAGTTGTGAAAGTTGTAATATATAATATGACAAGGAATATAAAAAGTTATTAAGAGGGAAATATAAATAGAAATAAAAATTGAAGGGAATATGAAGAGGGAAATATGAAGAGGAATATGAAATATAAGGGGTATAAAAAGGGGAATATGAATGGATATTTAATGAATAAAAATTAAGATCATCATAAAATAGAATAAGAAGAGTTTGGGATAGGAAGAGGAGAATACGATTGGGTATTCAATAAATGTGAATGAAGAGTAAAAAGTATTTGGGAATTCAAAGTATATATATTTTATTTATTTACTTAAATAAAAGTAATTACATTTA
>NW_021372291.1:0-274 GCF_001605985.2 Dendrobium catenatum
AATTTTTTTTTTTTTTTTTTTTTGTTGGGTCGGGGAGAATGTGAACTTTAACTAGTAAAGAACTAATTTAATTAAGAAACTCCAAAATTAAAATTGTTTATGAAGGAGCAAATTTGAGATGAGACTACTGAGATTTCGTTTGGGGCCATTTTTTTTATTATTTTTTAAAAGAGTTTTTTTAATAAAAAATTGTATTAATAATCAATAAAAAAAGACGTCCCGAATGAAGTAAGTTAAAAGAGATAAGACCTTGATATTTAACACAGGATGGCTT
>NW_021372292.1:0-260 GCF_001605985.2 Dendrobium catenatum
TATGTGTACGAAATGTCTTCGTACACACTGATCGTCCTGTACGAACTAAGTTCGTCCGATAAAAAACGGTTATTATAAGGTCGGTTCTAGAAACTGATGAAAACCGTTCCAGGTCGGTTAATCTTCTAGACGAAAATCTATTCGTCTGGACGAAATTTTTACAGAGGACCGATCGGCCTGGATGATTTTTAATTTCATCAGGACGAAAATTTTACAGAGGACTAATCGTCATGTACGATAATTTAATTTCATTTGGACAA
>NW_021372293.1:0-384 GCF_001605985.2 Dendrobium catenatum
CAGATCAATAGGAGTCGACAAGGTTCGAACTAACAAACAAATATGTGGCCGTGGCGACCAAAATATTTATTTTAATACATTCATATTAAGCCTTTAAGGCCTATAACAAAGAGAATTCACTGATGAGGGCATAAAGCCTACGAAATCCAATCCTCTATCGACAGCCCGACAGAGTTGACAAGGTTCAATCCATAAAGAGAAATGACCCCACAATACCCCGATGATGGCCGTGTTGAATGTTTATCTCAACCGGAGGGGTTCACAAATATTTTCAGATGTCTCCCAAATATCCAAATGTCTATTAAAATCTAAAGCTCCACCCAAAACTCCACAAAAATCCCCAAACACCACAAAAATCCCAAAAATATTTAAAATTGAAATCAT
>NW_021372294.1:0-303 GCF_001605985.2 Dendrobium catenatum
AATATTGAAGCAAATTTATCATAGGAATATCGAAGACAACTATCACAGCAGAAAGACTTATAATTCATGGATCTTCCATTCGTGACATTGTAAGAAATGATGTTTTTTTTTTCTTTTTGCTTGGTAGATAAGAAGTAATGAATTAGCTTTATTCGGGATGAGTTTAAAATAAGGTTATTTTGTTTCAGATATCTTATTTACTGTTTCAATAAAAAGATAATTGACATTAAATGCTAACAGTAGGAGAAAATATGCATGATGAGAAGAAATTATAAGGAAATTTTACAGCAGTTGGGATCAATA
>NW_021372295.1:0-254 GCF_001605985.2 Dendrobium catenatum
TTCCTACTTCCACTCAGAAATAAATAGTGATTGCAATGATCCACTAGTTTGTTGATGTTCAGCTTTCACAATTTGACATGCTTCATACTAAGCTATATTTTTAGCAACATCTTTCTTCATAGTTGCCCACCATAATATTAATTTTAAGTCTTTATACATGTTGGCACTGCTTGGATGAATTGTGTAGCCAGAATAATGAGCTTCTTTCAAAATTTTCCTTCTTAGATCTGGATCAATAGATAATCACAACTAGG
>NW_021372296.1:0-560 GCF_001605985.2 Dendrobium catenatum
AATTGATTTTGAAGAGACATTTACCACTTTAGCTATATTAGAGGCCATTAGAGTGCTTTTAGTCTTTGGTTACTTTAGAGGATTCAAGTTGTATCAGATGGATGTTAAGAGTTACTTCCTAAATGGGGTGATTAAAGAAGATGTATATGTAAAACAACCCCCATATTTTAAGAATAATAAATTTCTTAATCTTGTATACAAATTAAAGATGGAATTATATGGATTGAAGCAAGCACATAGAGCTTGGTTTAAAAGGTTAAACACATTTCTCCTACGTAGAGCATTTATTAAGAGGAGTGTAAACATTGCCTTATTCCTAAATAAAGAAGGAGAAGATATACTCATTATTCAGATTTATGTTGATGATATATTTTTTTTGGATCAATAAATAAGAATCCCTATAATAAATTTTAAAAAATAATGAGTGCAGAGTTTGAGATGGGCATGATGGGAGAGATTTCCTATTTCCTTAAATTTAGCGTTAAAAAATGTTTGATGGAACCTTCCTTAGCCAAACAAAATATATTAAAGATATCCTTAAGAAATATGAGATGGATAAT
>NW_021372297.1:0-251 GCF_001605985.2 Dendrobium catenatum
ATAAGTTTAAATAACAACACTATTTTGCAGGGAAAGATGATCAACAACGTGTACATGCTTGATTTAAATAAAATTAAATGTGCTGCATCTTTTTTCTTAAAAACTGCTTTTGATGATGCATATTTGTGGCACAAAAAATTATGTCATGCTAGTATGAAAACCCTTCGGAAAGTGACCTAAAAAGACCTAGTTAGAGGTAACTCCAAACTAAAAATTTCTAAAGACCACCTTTGTGATGCCTGCCAAATAGG
>NW_021372298.1:0-3125 GCF_001605985.2 Dendrobium catenatum
TCCCCCACCATCCGCTTTAAGTTCCAGATGGTGAAATTCCAATTTTAAATATCAAATTTCTCAAATCTCTCAACTCAAATTCCAAACATATGAACCTTCAAATTTTCAAACATCCAAATCTTCAGAAATCCAAAATTCCATTTCCATTGCTGCTACTATATGCCAGATAACACGTATCTATACATATCTGATTGACGAATAGCCTTAATTGAAATTTATCTCTCGTTATCGAGAGGGGTAATTAACTATAGGGGCTTGCACCTATAGGAAACCAGAACTCAGATCATAAAGTCCTCGCAACATGAGGTCGAAATCTCTGGGTAGTGTCTTATCTAGGAACCCATTTGCCTTCCAAAATTTACCTCGGAACTAGTTCAGTTAAAACTCCCTCGCCGAAAGAAAAGAGCGAGCGGAGGCCGGGGCCGAATTTTCGGAGCCCACATCAATACCCCGCTCCAAAAGAACCACCTTATCCTAAAGGTGAAAAGATGGGAACTGATGTTGCACCCTCTCATAAAGCTCCCAAGTTGCGTCATAATCGGGAAGGTTCCTCCACTTGATCAATACTTCTTTCACCCTCCCTCCCCTTGGTGCATTCCTTATAGCTCAAGAGATTCTAATACCACTTATAAATCTTCAATCAATGTTGCTAGAAACTTTGAACTCGCTAAGTGATCCCTCATATTTCTCTTTAACTGTAATGCATGGAACATTGGGTGTATGGTAGCGGTTGGGGGTAACCTCAAATGATACGATCTCCAATCTTTTCTAATATCTCATAAGGGCCAAAGTATCTTGGAGATAGCTTCTCGTCCATCTTCTTAGCTATCATCCTCTATGTAAGGTTAAGCTTCAAGAACTCCCTATCCCCCACTTACAAATGGATGTCCTTTCTGTGCCCATCCACCGTTGTCTTCATAATCTGCTGAGCCCTTAACAGATGCATTTTCAATTTTTCCAACACCTTGTCCCACTCCTCGAAGTATTCTTCTACAGAAGAATTTGGAGTGCTACTTCGCCCAAATTGCACTAGGTGAGGTGGATCTATTCTATACAACACTTTGAATGGGGTAATTTAGGAAGAGGAATGATACAACGTATTGTATCAGTACTCTGTTCATGCTAGCCAGTTGGCCCAAAGCTAAGGTGTCTCCCGAAAAAAACCATCATAAATATGTCTCTAAGCTCCTGTTTAGCATTTTTGTTTGCCCATGTGTTTGCAGGTGGCAAGCAGTACTCTTTTACAGGTGTGGAATATGGATTGGCATCCTAGGCATCACAAATCTCCATTGGTACAACAACCTCTCCCCCTCTAGAATAGCCAGGGTGTCTATTCCCATTCTTCAATAAATCTGAACTAATCCTCCCCAACCCCTCATCCCGCGCACTCTCCTCAATGGCCCCCAATCCTGCATCACGGGTATTGACACAACCATCTCTTTTAGCTCTCTTATACATCTGGACAAGGCATTCACTGCCTTGTTCTCTATCCCGGGCTTATACTGGATTTCAAAGTCATATCTCAATAACATTGACAGCCATCTTTGGTACTCTTCTGTCACCATTATTTCCTCTAACAAGTATTTCAAGCTCCACTTGTCCGTCCTGACAATGAAATGTCGACCCAACAAGTAAGGTCTCCATTTTTAGATGGCTAGCACAATAGGCATCAACTCCCTCTCGTAGATTGACTTCATCCTGGTTCTAGCTGTCAACACCTGGCTAAAGTAAGCAATGGGTCGGTGGCTTTGCATGAGTACTACTCTCAATCCATACCCTGATGCGTCCGTCTCTAATAAAAAAACCTGATTGAAATTTGGTAGGGCCAATATCGATATAGTGTCATGGCCTTCTTGTTCTCTCAAAAGCTGTTGTGGCTGCCTCCCCCAACAAGAAGTTATCTTTCTTCAACTATTCTGTCATTGACCATGCTATAGTGCTATAGCCCCTTATGAACCTCCTGTAGTATCCTATCACTTCTAGAAAACCCCTCAGCTCCCTCAGATTCTTTATTAGTGGCATCTCAGCATTGCCTCAATCTTAGCCTAATAAGTGGCTACACCATCCTGAGATACTACATGCTGAAGTATTCCACACTGGCTTGTGCAAAGCAACATTTCTTCAAATTGATCCTCAGCTATTGCTCCTGTAACACCTCTAGGACTGTCCACAAATGCTCCTAATGTTCCTCATTTAACCTGCTGTACACTAGGATATCGTTAAAGAAAACTAGCACAAATCTCTTGAGATAAGGTCGGAACACGTTGTTCATTAGGGATTGGAATGTAGCTGTGACATTAGTGAACCTTAAAAGGCATTATCAGGAACTCATAATTCCCCTCATGTGTTTCGAAAGCAGTCTTCGACAGGTCCTCCTCTTTCATTTGAATTTGATGGTATCCAGACTTCATATCTATCTTGGTGAATATAACTACCCCACACAACTCATCCAATAGCTCAACTATCACTGGGATGGGAAATTTGTCTTGCATAGTCTCCTTACTCAAAGCCTTGTAGTTCACGCAGAACCTCCAACTCTCGAATTTTTTCTTAACTAGTAAGATTGGCCTAGAAAAAGGGCTTGCACTAGGCCTGATAATCCCTGCATCCAACATTTCTTTGATTAATTTATCAATTTCATCTTTTTGAAATTGAGGGTAGTGGTATGGCCTGACAATGATAGGTGACATGCTCTCCCTCAGGGTGATGACATGCTCTGACCCCTTGGTGGTGACAATCCATGAGATGGCTGAAAGATCTCACTGAATTGCTGTATTAGCAGCTGTACTGAAAGAGGAATTTCTCCTCCAATCTAATCCCCTTTAATCCTTCTAGCTCCATCAGGAAACCTCCCCCCACTTCATATATGCTCCTTACCATGGTTGTGAGGGACACCATGGCTTTGGATAACCCCGCATCTCCCTTGATCACTACTCTTCTCCCCTCCATCACTAGCTCCATGGTCCGTTCCCTCCAATTAATCTTGGTATTTCGTAAGGTCTGCAGCCACTTCATCCCTAGGATGACATTATTGTTGCCTAACAATAATGGGAGGAAATCCTCCCTCACTTGAACCCCCTGTATGGTCAACACCATGGTTTAAAATTGCGCAATATGAGGCTCGC
>NW_021372299.1:0-302 GCF_001605985.2 Dendrobium catenatum
TGTCTATGCACACCATAGGCGTTGGATCATCATTTCCCTAAAGCGATTCAGAATCTGAAAGTTCTATCAAGATAGGATTTCCTTGAAAATTGATTTGAGGGAAATCACTTTCTGATAAGGCTTCACATTCAACCTCTTCTTGAATAGCTGATTCGGGAAGGTTAATTTCTTTGATGTTAAGAATTTCTTCACCAGAATTTTGATTTAAAACAAGAGAATCATCAATTTGCATTTAATTTCCATGGTTAATCATCAAGATAGAATTAGAAGGATGTTTTTTATTCATCTTCTAACCCTTCGCC
>NW_021372300.1:0-395 GCF_001605985.2 Dendrobium catenatum
GGGGGGGGGCAATTGTCTAAAAATCCTTATAATAAAGAATAAAAAATAGATTGAGGGGAATAAATTACCTTAAGAATTATATAATAATATTTTTTTAAGGGAGGGCAACTGCTTAGATGAACTGCGTGTGTATTTTTGGAATCAGTCCAAATAGACTCTAAGCCTCTTTTGATGCTAAGGGAATGCTCTTTGACGCACTCAGGCTTCATTTGAAATAGTTTTCTTACTACTTAACATATCTTTTAGTACAAAAATTAAAATTATTGCACTAAGAAATTATTTCAAGAAGTAGTAAAAAAACTGTTTCAAACAAAACCTAACTCCCAGCTAGTCCAAACCTACTTGACCATATTGACCGGTTCGAAACATTATAAGAAATTAAAATTTGAGTTGTT
>NW_021372301.1:0-211 GCF_001605985.2 Dendrobium catenatum
AAGAAAGTAAACACACTGGCCACGCTCTTTTTATTTGAGGGCTTTAGCAGCTGGAGCACCTGTGCAAGCATTTATAAAATTATTTATTTTTATTAACTTAGCCCCCTTTTATTGCCCTCCATGAATTGCCCTGCATGAACGTGACCACCTATAGAAAATTATGTGAACATCCAGATCGTACATATCCTAGGGGTAATGTAGTCGCCAAATG
>NW_021372302.1:0-753 GCF_001605985.2 Dendrobium catenatum
GCCCTTGAAGAACTTAAAATGGGTAGATAAAATTTGGACATGTCATAAACATGTCCAATTTTAATCCCCCAAAATTCCAGACCTGGTGGACATGTATTTAAAAAGTAATTATAGAAATTCATAAAATGCTCAAATTGAAATTAAACCTAAGACTTACCTAACCAGGGTTTGGAACCATAGGGTTTTTGTAGAGCTCCCTGGGACCTTTCCAATGAGCCTAAGAACACCTAATTTGGACAAGTGTGTAGGGAGTTATGAATTTTTAAAGTTTCCTTAAATTTCTAGATTTATTAATCCGACAATTACACAGTCAGCAGCCGTTACCACGCGGCGCGCGCTGATTCGCCAAGCAATGAATGGCGCTAACCGTTAACGGCCGGATTAACCATAGCCATCGAATGGCGGATCGAACGGCTATGATCGAAGGCGCTCCGATACCGCGGGATCTAATCTAAGCCGTTGATCAAGATCAACGGCTGGGATTTCATCTTCAACCTCCCGCTCGTATCCGAGACCACAGAGCTTTTCCGGCTTGATCCGGGCAATCCCATAGATGAACTCCGATGAAATTTCACAGGGAGGATCAGGACGGTGGAAACTTCCAATCCAACGGTGGAGATCCGTTGTGGTGAAGGTTTCCTTCACACTTGACCAAACTACCTAGCTAGGGAGCTCGGGATGAAGAGATTACAGCAGATAAGGCCTCAACAAATGAGCTTCTCTATCAGGAAGCTTCAAGGGATGGTGGAAAAC
>NW_021372303.1:0-240 GCF_001605985.2 Dendrobium catenatum
CAATTCTAAGTGTGTGTATTAGAAAGTGTGGTTTTGATCTATCCTAAATTAATTATTATTTAAAAGAAAATTTTAGTTACTTAAATTTAATTTGTTAAATAAATAAGTAAAAATAAAATAATGATAATAATAATAATAATAATAATAATAATAATAATAATAATATAATGAATGTCACTAAGTTTTCTATGTTATATGTCTCCACCCTAAAGTGTACATGCATCCTAAGTCTAAGTTTTC
>NW_021372304.1:0-260 GCF_001605985.2 Dendrobium catenatum
TAAGAGAGGCATTATTGAATGATATATTTTAGTCTTTAAAGCTTTGAAAAGCTCTCTTCCTCTTCTTCCCTGGATTGGGAATCCCAAATCCTTCTTGCAGGTATCATCTTCCGACGATCCACTACATCACCTTTGAAATTAAATCAATGGAACTCATTAACCATAGAAAATCAATGCTCATAATATACCATAATTGCTAATTCAAAATTTATCGACTTTTGATGTGTTTAAGTTAATTAACGTTAACATCTAACTAATTA
>NW_021372305.1:0-541 GCF_001605985.2 Dendrobium catenatum
GAGCTCATTAATTGCAAGTTGCCGACAATATCATCCATGCCGATATGGACATTGTCCTGGACGATCAGTACAAATCTCAGAAGATCGGCCAGAGCATCGCCCTGGATGCAAACTGGACAATTGAAAATTGGCTTGATCGTCCGGGACAATCTCACGATCATCCAGGCCGATTAGTTCAAATCAGAGGAAAATCATCCAGAGCATCGCTCTGAATTCGAGCTGGCCGATATTTATCATCGCGAAGTAACTAAGATTTTTGAATAGATCGTCCTGGCCGATCCTTCGATCGTCCAGGACGATATGATCGTATCAATCATCCTTAATTACTCCCTTGATTGTCTGATCAATTAAGGCATAATTTATGAATTTCATCCTGACCGATTATTAAAAAATACAGAATACCTTAATTATTTATGGTGGCAATTTTTGCTGGCCGATACACGTATTGTTCAGGACGATCTGTTAATGACGGCTGCCTTAATTAAGAATCCTTATTTAGATTTTATATTTTAAGCCTGATCGTCCAGGACGATGTAAATAT
>NW_021372306.1:0-588 GCF_001605985.2 Dendrobium catenatum
AAAAAAGAGGATGTTAGAGCAAGCTTAGCACAGAAGTTAGCAGCCCTATTAAATCTTCTAGGCATATAGTTGAAAATTACAAGATTAAAATCTTTAATAAATGAAAGATCAAAATCCAATGAGTTGCTCCTCCACTTGCCGAACTGAACAGTCTTGTGTAGCCACTCCATAGTTGATTTATTGTCCCCTTCAATAATGATACCCATAACACCTATAATATCCTCATTAAGCACCCTGTTTAAAAAGATCAATAGCTTGAAGCTCAATGTAAGCAACATCCCAATGCCTGACTTGATTCCCGGCTACCACCAGAACCATGCCTTTGGAGTCTCTAACAATAATTCCAACACCTGCTGAATAAGGTTTAATAAATGCTCCATCTGCATTAACTTTCAACCACTTAGAAGGGGTAGGACACCAAGTACATCTAATCGGGTAACACTACAGGAAAAACGTCAATTTTCGGCGTCTATTTTTCATTGAAAAATGGCCAAAATCTGCTGGAAGTTAGTATTTTCGGCGGATTTCTGACAGAAATATTTACGCCGGTTTAACGCGCGTCGGAAAAATGTTATCGGCGTAAAACTT
>NW_021372307.1:0-339 GCF_001605985.2 Dendrobium catenatum
GTTAAGCGTGCGTCTTTATTTAAGTGTAATAATTTATTAAAAATGCGTATCTATTAATTTTGCTACAATCTATGGTCTTGTATTTTTAAAATTTGTTGTCTTCCAAATATCCAGAGCAAAGCCCTACATAGGGTCCTGGTTGGGTACCCATACTTTACTCGGACAGGCTTCGCCCACCCATACCCACCCATGGTGACTTTTGGAATGCCATACCCACCTATACCCATTCACTTTCCATGCTTTTTGAACACAAACTGCCACGGATTGATGGATTTGAGGCTTGTTTTCCTTTGCTCTTGTTACAAACTTTGAAGACGCATATCAAAATTTATCGTAGTC
>NW_021372308.1:0-282 GCF_001605985.2 Dendrobium catenatum
TTAATTCTTTCATAAAAGAGGGGAGAATTTGAAAAGATATTATAGATTTTTCTTTAAAAACAAAAAATTTCAAATTTTTAAAATTTTTTCGGGATTTTAAAACCCTTAATTATTTCCATAAAAAATTATTCAGAAAAAAGGGGAAAATATTTAATAACAATCAAGGAGACTCCGTGCCTTCGTGGCATGCATTCTCGCAAACCGTGCTATTGTTCATATTATGCATTCATTTAAGTATTAATTATCTTTTTCAATACTCACAAAAAATTTATCATAAAATTT
>NW_021372309.1:0-1221 GCF_001605985.2 Dendrobium catenatum
TCCCAAATCTCTTTTCTAGTAGAGCAAGTAGAAACACTCATGTAATCCTCTGACTTTAAAGCACATAAAAAATAGTTCAAACACTTCTCATTCAATTGAGCTAAATCTCTTTCATTGGTAGTCCATTCAGAAAAAGTAACTTTAGTTTTAATTCCGTTAATTTTATGAGTAGGTGGAGAATATCTTTCTTTAATAAGCATCCACATGAGATAGCCAGTTGATTGCAAAAAAGCAGACATGCGAGTTTTCCAAAAATCAAAAGGAAGGTTGTCAAATAAGGGAGGTCATGTAATAGAATATCCTTCAGTTATTTTACGATTCCTAAAGTTAGCCATGGATAAAAATTCAAAAAGTTTTCAAACTTTATTTTTATGAATCCCACTCTGATATCACTTGAAAGTTCGTTAATGATGTTAGGCCCTATGAACTAGTCCTGAGGCTAACCAAGAGGGGGGGTGAATTGGTATTTTAAAAAAAAAATTCTTTAAAACCAAGAGAACAAATATCACAAACCAAAATCACCACGAAAAAACAAGTGCGAAAAAATTAAAGTACGGAAGCAGTAAAAAGAACACATGGGTTTATAGTGGTTCGGTCAACTTGACCTACTTCCAATCCTCGGAGGTGCCCTCCGACTATTGCACTACCAACGTGACTCTCCTTTAGCCCCACAACTAGGCGGAGAAGCCCTTACAAAAGTACCTCCTTTTTGCCACACCCGGCAAGGCAGAGAACCTAATTCCTTTCGCTTCCTCCTGAAGCAGGCAGAGAACCACGATCATTTGCTAAAATTTACCTCTCCCAACCCTTCCGAGGACAAGAGACTTTAGGGAAGAAGAAGTGGAACAATGCTTGGAACAACCCTTGTGAACCCCCTCATAAGCTCCCCCTCACAAGATCCTCTCTCTCTCCCTCTTTCTATCTCTCTCCTTTAGGTTTTCTCAGGTCAAGATAGCAGCCAAGGATGTTCAAAAACATTGAAAATAAGAGATCTTAAATAGAAGAGCTTCAAAGGTGCTCATTAATTTCAAGTTGCTGACTTTATCGTCTAGGATGACATGGACATCGTCCTGGCCAATCAGTACAAATCTCATAAGATCAGCCAGAGCATCGCCTTGAATGCAAACTGGATGATTGAAAATTTGCTTGATCTTCCTAGACAATCTCAAGATCGTCCAGACGATCAGTTCAATTCAGAGGAAAATCATCCAGAGCATCGCC
>NW_021372310.1:0-275 GCF_001605985.2 Dendrobium catenatum
CATTAGCATGAACAGACTTTGGTTCAAATTGAAAAGATAGAAACAACTTTTAAATTGGTGGAATCATAATGTTTTTAAAAATAATTACTAATATCTTAAGTGCAGCAGATGGCGTTAACAATGTTGAGCTTAATTATCAAGTCTCTCCTTCTGATGCTAACTTTGCTTTACTTAGAGAGGCTAAGGATTGTCTCTTTAAATTACATGCCCAAGAGGAAACCTTTTTGAAACAAAAAGCTACTGCTAAACATCTGGTGGAAGGTGATAAAAACATG
>NW_021372311.1:0-327 GCF_001605985.2 Dendrobium catenatum
GCCAAAAAGAGGTGTGTTAGGCCGGTCCAACCTGGACCGGCCCAGCCGGTCCGGGTCTTCTTCAGGCGGAAGCGAGACGCACAGCCGGCGGAAGAAACAGGGGGCTTGGGGGTGGGGTCCACTACCAATTCAAACAAAATTTAAGTGATTTTGGAGGGAGAATAAAGGGTAGAGATGTCATTTTGCTTTTGTTTTGAATTAGATTGTATTAAGAGGGAATTAACCTAGGTCTTCGGTTTATCTTGATTATTGCTTGTGTGCTTGAGAATTGCTACGGGGGGCGGTCGTGGTGCTCTAGATTTTCATCTAGAGAGCGTCGGGAGAGTG
>NW_021372312.1:0-324 GCF_001605985.2 Dendrobium catenatum
AGTTCTGATCGTCCAGGACGAAATATTTTTGTCCCAGAACGAAGGGAACCGACTATGGCAATTTCTGGCAATGTTCTGCAGTTTTCGAAACCGACCTTTGATATAACTGTTCGTACCTGACGAAATATTTCATCCCGGGAGAACCTATTTCGTCCCAGGACAAAATTGGTTCGTACTGATGCACAAATGGTTCGTTCTGGACAGTTTTTTACACAGTTCGTCCATACTAACTCAGGTTCATACGGGACGATCCAGTGCGCAGAAAAATATGATTTTGGATGATTTTGCATGTCCTTTCTATATAAGGAGTCCTATAAACTATTA
>NW_021372313.1:0-625 GCF_001605985.2 Dendrobium catenatum
CGGCGAGCTCCCTTTGCTTCTTCCGATCAAAATGTCGGTCTTCCGATCCGATAGCAGGGGAAAGTCGTCGAAGGGAGCAGCGTTGAACGGCCACACTGGAGCAGAAGAAGTGATCGAAAGGGAGAAAGTTATCTTCACAGTGAGCGGCTCCCGTTGCTTCCGATCAAACTGTCGTGATTTCCGATCCTTCACAGCAAACGAGCCCTGATTGTTGCTTCCAATCAAGGTGCTGTGGCTTCCGATCCAGACAAGAAGGGAATGCCGTGGAAGGAGCTAGGTCGAACAACCAGGAAGGAGGCGGAGAAGTGCGCCGGAAGGAATGTCGCCAAAGGAGCGGAGTCGGACAACCAGGAAGGAGGCGGAGAAGTGCGCCGGAAGGGAGAAAGTTAGCTACACATCGAACGAGCTCCCGTTGTAGCTTCCGATCAAAATGTCTAACTTCCGATCTGACTTCACTGCGAGCTTGCTCCCGCGCCTACTTCCGATCGGAATGTCGTAACTCCGATCCGATCGCAAGGGAAAGTCGTTGAAGGAGCAGTCAAACAGCACGGAGGAGCAGAAGAAGCGATGAAGAGGAGAAAGAGCGAGAGTGAGAGCGTCGGGAGAGAGATCAGAGCGGGAGAAA
>NW_021372314.1:0-244 GCF_001605985.2 Dendrobium catenatum
ATTTATTAAATATTAAGCCCCTTAAAGAGGAGATCACCAAGATCTACTAGTTGTTATAAGATCAATTAATGTCAAATCGAGATAAGTTTGATCATTGGGTACATGACATTATTTTTCTATGTTTTTTTTTCATCCCAAAAGGGAATATGTGAAGTTCTTCCTAGATTGATCTAAGTTGACTAAGACCAAGTCCTTAATTGTTGTCCTTGATGTCACTAGGTTAAAGGTTGGAAATCAAGTCCAC
>NW_021372315.1:0-2037 GCF_001605985.2 Dendrobium catenatum
ATAGTTACTTATTTATGATGCTTAGCTTTACCTCTTGCCCCTTTCATTCTGCATAATGAAAAACCCTACATGCTCAGACCAATTTTATCTTATCATTCAACCCTACTACACATAAGCAAGAACAAAAATTCTCCTGTATGAACTATTGGAAAAAATTGTCTCAATTCTAAGATGTTTTAATGATGTATTACCTCCTCTAGAACTAGATTCACTCTTCCTTTTCTTCAAAGGAAGGAAGAATAGTAAGAGATGAAGGAAGGAAGAAAAAGAAGAGATGAGAGGAAGATAAATATGAGATCTCTCTTTCCACCAAGCTCCTCCACGACCACAACCTAATCACCAACTATCGTCGGACTTTCGTCGAACTTCTGCCCGACCCCTAATTATCACCGGGCTTAGACCCGACCACCAATTGACGATTGTCATAGGATTTTCTCCCGACTACCATGGCCGACGTCGATCCTTCCAACCTCATTCGCCAGAATACTTTCTTTTTGACATTCATCGTTAGATAACTATCCTTCTGACCTTCGTCCTCCGTCGCCTGTTGACTACGGTCTTTTCGACCTCCATTAATTGCCCACCGACTACATTCCTGCAGACCTCCATTGCCCACTGACTACAGTCTTTTCAACCTCAGTCGCCCACCAATTATTGTCCTTCTAACCTCTATAACCAGATAACTGTCCTTTCGACTTCCGTTGTCGGATAATGATCCTTCTAAATGTTGTTGCCTGCGGATTACGACCTTTCTAATTTTCGTCGCCCACCAACTAAGATCGTTCTGACCTCCGTCGTTAGACTACGATCTTTCTGACCACCGGTGCCTGCCGACTACGGATCTTTTGACCTTTATCTCTAGACAATGGTCTTTTTGACCATCATCGCCTATCGACTACGGTCTTTCCAACCTCCATCGCTAGACTACTGTTTTTTCGACCTTCGTCATTTGCCGACTATGGTCCTTCTGACCTCCATCGCTAGATAACAATCCTTCTGACCCCTGTTGCCTTTCGATTACAATCCTTCCGACCTCCGTCGCTAGACTACGATCTTTTCGACCTCCTTCTCCCGCTAACTACGGTCCTTCCAACCAGTATCACCCGACTACGGTCTTTTCGACCTCCATCGTCTACCGACTATAGTCCTGTTGAACAAACAAACATGTCAATATCGATTCTTCCAATTTCCACCATGTAATGCTCTCTATATGATGTATATTTGCTACATCAAGCCAATGTCTTTGGGCCTCATTTTTTTCCCCTTTTCAGAGATTTCTACGTAAAAATGTTTAATGTCTCGTATGAACGCTACACCACCTCTTTCATCTGATTGCTTGCTGGATCTTCATACAAACCTAAGATGTTAAACTTTATATTTCTCTATCGCCGCAAATATTCCAGTCTGCAACAATAATATTTTTTAATGCAGCTCAAGTGTTTCAATTATAAAATATCATTGAGCTATATTTTGAATCTTTTTTTGTAATTATATTTATAATTAATGAATGATTAATGAAAAAAAAGCTTGGATATAACATATTTCCAATTTACAGCAACAAGATCGGCCTTTGATTTATTTGAATAATTGCTGCTTTAAAGGCAGTCAGGGCAATACGACCGCATAAAACAAAATTCATGCTGATATTGGTAATTCTAGGGCTGTTTGCGTCTTGTCAAAAACTATCGCCCCCTGAGCACCAGGCCGAGCACCGGTATTCATAGATAAACCCGTCGCTGGGGCCTGGCCAGCGGTTTTCGGAGCTCTTCTTCTCCCTTCTGCTGCCCTACGATTCTACTCTTTTTACCCATATCAGGTAAAAGAATACTAAAACTTTCATCTTTCATTGACTTAGTGTCCTGTATATCCCATCCATCTATCTTCGAAATCCACACCTCCGGTTTTGATTGAATGCTCGACTCGAGATCTTTCCGAATTTTATCAAAAGCTACGATCTGGGTATTTTTCAGTAGAGTTTGCTGAAATAGGCATCGCAAATACAGGCTTAAGCAGCTTAACTGCTTCGGATATTGTCCT
>NW_021372316.1:0-393 GCF_001605985.2 Dendrobium catenatum
GGGTATGAGATGTGGGTAGGATTGATGATTCTGGAGATAGTTATCCCACACTCTTTGTATCGATGGTAGACGGCTTCGTCTTCCGCCTCCCTGAAATGAGGGTCAATCCTAGCCCTTGAAGAACTCCTAGAAGTCTATCAAACTCGTTTCCCACCAGCCATAGCAAGGGATTAGTAAGGAGACACAAGAGGAGAAGGGATGAGGTTGAAAAAGAATGGTTGGATAGGCCAGAATTTAAAAAACGGCCATATCGATCAGGCAGATCACAGAATCGTCCAGGCCAATATGGCTCAATAATTGCGTACATGCCGATTGGTCAAAAAGGAGACCCGATCGTCCGGGCTAATCAGAGATCGGCCAGGATGATTAGACACAGGCGATCGTCCCGAGGAG
>NW_021372317.1:0-428 GCF_001605985.2 Dendrobium catenatum
TGAGTCGATCGACATTGACGAATCATAAACTGAGGTTGATTTGAGTTCATTTTGGAGTTGAATTGAAATTGGATTAAATTGATTTTGATTCGAGTTGAGTGATAGGTTCGAGTCGATGCTACGTCAATGGGTATCCACCTAAGAGAAATCATATAGGTGTGACATCTACACTAGGTTAGGAAGACCTAGGTGCTAGAGATGAACTCGGGGAAATTGACCTCAAGTAATGAGGTCAACACCAGCATCTTCCTTCAAGCTCCCAGACCGCCCTTCCATCACTTCGAGCGAACTCCGGCGAAAGGCTTCGGCATCCCGCTCGAAGTCATACCTCCACCCGTCCTCCAGTCGCGGCCTCTGAAGGAAACCTGCTCGCCTTCATCCCCTGAAGCTTCTAGATAGAGAAGCTCATTCGTTGAGGCTTTCTCTCC
>NW_021372318.1:0-232 GCF_001605985.2 Dendrobium catenatum
GCTCCCTATCCAGGCCTATAGCTAAACCTTGCATAATATATGAACGTCTGTCCTCCCACATGATGATGAAAGCATGATATTATACCATCTAATTGGTGTCAGTCTTCCTTTGACCATCAACATAAATAAAACTATGTTCCATTGGTTGTATATTAACTGATGGGACCTATCAAAATTATTGAGTCACTCTATCAGATAAGTGTCACTCCTCTCTCATCCAGCTAATCAAAGG
>NW_021372319.1:0-779 GCF_001605985.2 Dendrobium catenatum
CTTTGACTGCTCTCTCTCACTCTCTCCTTTACTCTTCCTCCAATATGCACGAAGATCAATGAGCAAAAAGATTGGGTGGCAGTTTAATTTGAACTATAAATACAAAAGACAAGAAAAACATCCAAAAAACTACAAGTTTTTAATTCTATACGCAGTGGATCGTTCCGTACGATCGTGGATCGTCCTGGACGATTTTACTTAAAGTGTCGGAAATGATCCAATGTATATTAGTACGAACTATGTTCGTACACGCTCATCGTCCCGTACGAATTATGTTCGTCCGGTACGAAACGGTTATTACATAGGTCGGTTCCCAAAATTCTACATGACGTAACCAACTGACATAAGTCGGTTCAGTTCGTCCTGGGACGAACAAGTTTCGTCCTTGGACGATTTTATACAGAGCGTTTCGTCCAGGGATAGAAATTAATTTCGTCATGTACGATCGCATATAGAGAGTTTCGTCCAGGGACGAAAATTAATTTCGTCCTGTACGATCTCATACAGAGAGCTTCGTCCCGGTACAAACCATAATTTTCGTCTGGACGAATAGTGCAAGGTGAGAATCCCGATACGTTCGTCCCGGGACAAATATTAAATTCGTCTTGGACGATTAGGACTTAGAAAATTTTCTACTCGCCTGTTTGATCCATTGCTCCTCTAAGGGTTAATTGACATGATTGTCCCGTACGAACCAGGTACGTTTCGTATGATCAATTCACAAAAATTGTCCCCTAAGAGCGTGTGTTGTAATTTTTCACTCAATTACAATCACTCCC
>NW_021372320.1:0-277 GCF_001605985.2 Dendrobium catenatum
TGATTTCATACCCTTTTGACTACAAAGTAAAAGATAAATAAATAGAAGTAAAGAGTTTTCAAGGAGAAAGCTCAATATTGAACATTTATTAGCGAGCCAAAAGAGGAAAAGTAGGAGGAGCCGGATTCTGAGAAGTTCTGAAGCAACCTCAGTCTATCCTATGTTGGCCTTTACATTTTAAGATAGATTTTTTTATGTTTGAATTGACATTTTATTAGAAATTTGGGATTATATTCCAGAAGGGCGAGGTCTTAAGATCTAAAAAGAATCTGCCTCA
>NW_021372321.1:0-1848 GCF_001605985.2 Dendrobium catenatum
TCTCTGAAACCAACTTTTACTTGTCTTTACACATTATTATCACAATACTATAGCAATAATAGCGACCAATTATTTCTCAACTACATACTAACATTCATTTCCAATGCTTGTATTAATTATATGCTTACAATAAAAATATCAGTTATTCAATTATTAGAAACAATACAAAATAATGTTATTTTCATTTTACCTGAGAAAATTCAATAAATGTTACAGTAAAAATGCCATGGATAATTAATTGTAAAAGTTCAATAAATCCTGAGAAAATGCAATAAAATTAGTTTTAGGGAGAATCAAACAGTTAAAATCAATTTTTTTTTTAAACAGAGTTATGATTATAATCACCTAGAGTGATTAGAGAAATTTCGATTAGAATCACCTAGAGTTATCTAAGAAATTTCTACAAAAGCGGCAAAGCAATCTGGCCGTTAAAAATCTTCTTTCTCCCCTTCTCTCTACTGTGCTGCAATTCAAACAGAAATTCAGATTTTTTTCATTTTCAATTATTTTCAAATATTCGAATGTTTACATATCCTCTCCAATCCCACTCACCGCTCCAGCCCTACCAACTGCAGCAGCCTCTCCAACACCACCACCAGCTGCTACCTTATTAGCCCATCAAACTCCACCTACCTCACTAGCTTCTCCAAACCCACAAGGTCTACTTGCGACAGATAGATTTGCTTCCACTTTTTTCCAGATTTCGCTGATATTGTTTTATATCCTTTGATCATTATGTTTATGATGTAGGACTGCATGCAAAATCGGAAACTTGCACAAAATAGTTTAAGAACAATTTTAGATTTTCATTATTCGTGATTAAAACAACAAAGTAAAACTCATAAATGGTCAATTCCGTTTAGGCTAAGCTACGCAAGAGACTAAACAAATTCAAAGCACATATGAAAATTAAAACATTGCATGTGGAGTAGTTTCCAACTTAACCAAGACATAACAATGAGATCTAAGAGCAAAGAAGTAACAAA
This sequence comes from Dendrobium catenatum, assembly GCF_001605985.2. Lineage (NCBI taxonomy): Eukaryota > Viridiplantae > Streptophyta > Magnoliopsida > Asparagales > Orchidaceae > Dendrobium > Dendrobium catenatum. Next base: position 987 of record NW_021372321.1, read on the forward strand.
CCTACGATTACTAGTGGATGATGATTAGTAGACACAATCTCTTGCTTGAACAAACTCTCAACAAAGTAAGTAGAATTTGAAAATAAGTGAATCAAGGAAGAAGATCACCTTCTTGGAGAAACGTCGTGATTCACCACGTACCTTTCGTTAGTCCTCTTCAACAATTACTACGGGAGGAAGAAATTTCTAGGGATCCGTCAATGATTGGAATCGCGCCAACGACGGAAATTGGAGAAGAGCCACGACGCCTTGGCCGTTGGATGCAAAATCGGAATCAAACGTCGAATCGACCATGCATCAATATCATGTAAAGAGAGAATGAACTAGAGAGGGAGGGAGATAGATGGCGGTGGGAGGGAGGAAGAGGCTAGGGTTAGGGGAGAACTATATGGGATGAAGAAAAAATGTTATAATCTCCATACCAAAACTATTCTCAGTTTTTTAGTAGAAGTTGAGGGAAAAATCTGAAATTTGAATTTCAAATACATGTAATTAGGGGCCTTAATATAGCACTAAAGGAGGGGGACCACCAAGGGGGCTGGGGTTTTGGGGAGAGTGTAATGGGTTTCCTAATTCGCTCCGACAAATTAATGAAGAAAAATTTCAAATCCGTTTCAATTCAAATTTGAAATTGAAGCCTCATTGAAACTTTCCTAATTTGGCAACGGGCAAATTTGGAAACTTTCATTCATCAAAAATTTCAAATTTTAAATTTGAAAATACATGAGGTGGCGGCAAAGGAGCCGGCGATTAACGGGGAAGTGAGGTGGTGGTGGAAGGGGAGGCCGAGATTAGGGAGATGGCTGGCGGTTAAAGGGACGGCTGGCGGGATGATGGGGAGGGGATGGTTTTGGGGAGGTTG
>NW_021372322.1:0-312 GCF_001605985.2 Dendrobium catenatum
AGCAAATGACACTTACAAACAGTTGGCTGACTCTCACTGGCGTGAGAAAATATTCAACCCAGGTGATCTCGTTATGGTCCGTCTTCGCCGTGAGCGCTTTCAACCTGGGACATACTCAAAACTGAGCCCCCGCAAGATTGGCCCAGTCCCAATCCTCAGGCGAATCAATGACAATGCGTACATTGTCGATCGTCGATCTCCCACCAAATTTCCTTACACCAGCCACTTTTAATGTCTCCGATATCTACGCTTTCAAATCCCCAGACACAGGCATGGTTCAAGACATTTCCTCAGGTGAGGAAAATTCTACAG
>NW_021372323.1:0-470 GCF_001605985.2 Dendrobium catenatum
CAGAGGTTTGCACTCCTTCTTCTTCTTCTTCTTCTTCCGAGACACTGCCATGTGCTTTTTCTTTTTCCTTTTCCTCCTTGAAGAGCAATCTGAAGGAAGCATCATTATAGTAAACTGGCTCTTCATATTCTTCATCAGGATGCACCAAATTTTATTTTTTTTCCAAAATGTAAGTAATTAAATGTTCCAAAGAAATATTCCTTTTTCTCTTCTATTCAGCATGTCCTATTTCTGAAAGCCCATAGATATGATCTATGATAAGTTGGGCTACGTCTATAGGGTGACCATCCATAATTAAAAAGGTTAGAACAGAAAGGAGAGGGGTAATATTGATCCTATCACCAGCTTTAGGAATGATTGAAGAACGAAGGATATGCTGGATGATACAGGCATTCTTGGTCATACCGGATGCTCTAGCAACATGATAGGTTACGCCACTTTTTCTAATTACCCTATTGACATCATACCAT
>NW_021372324.1:0-203 GCF_001605985.2 Dendrobium catenatum
TAAGTATATTTTCATTCCAACTGAATATTTAAAAATGTTTGTTTACTTCTTTTAAGCAAACTAATTATAAGAGCTGCAATTGGGCACCAATTCAGAATTGAACTTTAAATGGGAAAAGAATGAAATAAAACTGCTACGATGATGTACATGGCATAAATGTGAGGTCCATGCACAGTGTGGCGAAAGCTTAAGTACACCTGCCC
>NW_021372325.1:0-254 GCF_001605985.2 Dendrobium catenatum
AGGCGACGAAGGCCTGAAGGACTGTAGTCGATAGAAATCTGGGGTCTGAAAGACCGTTGTCTGGTGATGTAGGTCGAACATACCGTAGCACGTGATGAAGGCCTGAAGGACCGTAGGCGGTAGGAGACTAGGGTCTGAAAGACCGTTGTTTGGTGAAGGAGGTCGGATGGACCGTAGTAGGCTACAGAGGTCAGAGGGACCGTAGGCGGTAGGAGACAAGAAGTCAGGTGTTAGTCCCAGTGTCACTTGGAAGA
>NW_021372326.1:0-445 GCF_001605985.2 Dendrobium catenatum
GGCACCTGTTACCAACTGAACTGGATAAGTGGCGGGTCCCGCCTAACCGCCGCCATCTGTACGGCCGAACCCGAGCGCGCCGCATGTCCAGGTCAGCGCTGACGGCTGGCCAGACATTTAAAATGTTTAAATTAATCCAGAAAATGCCAGAACTTCAAAAATTCATCAGAATTTCATTTCTGATTCATTTTTGGAGTTCTTGGGCTCGTTTTGTTTGTATTTTTATGTAGTATATTTTAAAAATAAAACTAAATTATTTTGATTAATACTTTTTTAGTAATTTTAATAATACATAAAATTTAGTTTCATTTTTAAATAAAAATCCATGGATCATCTTGGGTTGAAACTTGGTAGAGGTGTTTTAGGGTCTAAGGGTGATGTCCAATATTTTTCTTAGGCCATTTGATGCAACACAAACTGAGTTATGGATTTTATAAAATCTTGA
>NW_021372327.1:0-223 GCF_001605985.2 Dendrobium catenatum
CCATATCCACAAACACCTGCTTTGCAATCCGCATTATAAATATTGTCTTTATAGCCAAGACCAATCCGTTCACCCTTATCCATCTGCACTACATTAGTCTCAGGCAATTTCCCCAGGACACCAAAATCCAAGCTACGCTTGCACCGTTCAGTATTCAAACCAGCATTCGTATTGACACAAGAAAAATCTACCTTCTCAAGGTCTCCAATGCGACTCAACCGCC
>NW_021372328.1:0-504 GCF_001605985.2 Dendrobium catenatum
TCCAAACTTGGTTTAACATACATAAAGATAGATTGTTGTGTGAATGGATGCATGTTATACTTTAAAGAACATATCATAGAAATTGTATGCCGTCATTGCAATGCACCAAGATTTAAATCAAAATCTAGAAATAGAAGGAAGTAGAAGGATGTGCGTGTTAGTAGGATGTTCTACTTTCCAATAATTTCGAGACTACAACGGCTATATGCATCCATGAGATCTGCTGCACATATGAGACGGCATAATGATCACATTCCACAAGAAGGTGTTATCACACATCCATCAGATTCAAAGGCTTGGAAGCACTTTGATCGTACACATCCCACATTCGCGGTAGAACCAAGAAATGTCAGATTAGGTTTATGCGTAGATGGTTTTACTCCATTCAGTCAATCGGCTACACCGTACTCATGTTGGCCTGTGATACTCACTCCTTTCAATCTTCCTCCAGAGTTATGTATGAGTACGCCTTATATGTTTCTGTCACTTATAATTCTAGGGCCA
>NW_021372329.1:0-1501 GCF_001605985.2 Dendrobium catenatum
GCCCGTGAAGTGTAGGGCAGGCATGGTTCAGTGGCCCGCTTGGCTAAAATTTTTATTTATTTTTAGGATGAATTTTTTTGATAAAATTTATTTTTTGATGTGTGATTTATCATGAAACCTGCTCTGTATGATATTTTGTATCATGTGCGTGGTCCTAGAATCTAATTTAGAAGAATTATTTTTTTATCTTTTAATAAATAACAACCAGAGTTATTTAATATCATATATCAGTAATTAATAACAAAAACTTATTCAATAATTCAAAATATCAATTTACACATATATATTTATTCCCAAAAATCATGTACACTACTTAAAATCTATATAATCATATTATAACTACTCTGTCATGAGTACAAAAGAATAGCTAAAATAAAAAAAAAATGAACCTAAAAAATTCTGACCAGCCTCATACCTCTAATCCTCTGCCTTGATTTGAAATCATTTAACTACATATAATGAGTTAAAAAGCTCAACATGACACAAAGAACTATAACTAAATTTAAAGCATGTTAAATGAACAATATGCATGTCAGGGATTAAATCATAACAGTAAAATTTATATGATCATTGAATTAGTATAGAAATACTAAAATTCACAAACATGAGTGGTAGAATATATAAATAGTAAGACACTATGATATGAAAGCCAAAAAAATAGTAAACTAATACGAGTGTTAAATCTATAAAACAATCATTATATCCGTAATACCAATCAATACATAAATCATATAAAACATCAAATAAAAATATTAGTAAATATTATCAAAATCATATCAATATAGTATAATCATATAAGATTATACGCATACTATCCATGTATTATATATCAAGTGCTCAGTAATTTATATACTTTGTATCATTACATTGAATCAGTAATATTAAATAGTATCAGTATCTAAATTGATAACAATATAATAATCTAGTGACATGAGTAGTAGAATAATATAATAATAATAAATTGATACGATAATAAGAATAATACATCAAGAACATACATTTTAGTAGTCATACTAAACAAGTAAAAAGTCTTAGCCATCATGGTGTTTTTCAGTATTGTATCAGTATCAACAAATTATTGACTTAGTAAATAGAGTTGTCACTCTTTGCTCGTCGGTGTAATAATTATCTCATTATAACACTCAATCAGTGTATCAAGTGAATCATTAGAGGATAACATCAAACTACAGTATTTAAAGGAAAGTCGGTCGGCCCACCATCCTATACAAGTCAATATGTCTATAATCAACATGTCTACCAGTCTTTACTTATCTTTTACATATATATTGCTATAGTATTACTATAATAGTAAGCTCAATCACATATCCACATTCATCTCCAATATATTATAGTAAATAAAGTATAATTAAGCTTAATGCAAAAAGTGACAAATCTTAACGTTAGACAACTAAAATCATATTGAGCAAAAATTCACATTTTTAAAATTTAACCAAATTACCAGATATTATATAAAATAACATTTTAAAGTTGTAGTTAAACT
>NW_021372330.1:0-234 GCF_001605985.2 Dendrobium catenatum
GTCAATTATGAAAGATGGGTGGGTGGTACAGTTATTTAGAAGTAGGATCGACATCTAGAGAATTTCTTAAGTGGTCCTGGACTTATGTGGGTTAGATGCTCCTAGCTAATGCAATTAAATTTTAATTAGTTGGTTACTAATGCAATGCATGCTAGTTGAATCATCAGCTCATGAATGCTATAGAATTTTAAAAATATGCTTATAAAAAATAATTTTTTGAAAAGACTGAGTCTC
>NW_021372331.1:0-255 GCF_001605985.2 Dendrobium catenatum
CTACCCTGAAGATAGAAGGGTTACTTTCGCTACTTTTGCCTTTGATGGTAAGGCAGAAAAGTGGTGGCAAAGCCACTATAAGAGACTTTTGGAGGGAGACCCAATAGTCAAGTTTCATGGGGAGAGTTTTTAAAAGTGTTTCGAGACTGGTATGTACCCATGTTAGTTAGAAGACAGATGCAAGATAAATTTAACAGATTGGTACAATGTGATAGAATTATTACTCAATATGAGGTCGAGTTCACTAGTCTTTCC
>NW_021372332.1:0-212 GCF_001605985.2 Dendrobium catenatum
CAACTTCCAAATCAAATATGCTTGAAATTTTAAAAAACAGGCTTATAAAATAATTTTTTAGAAGATTGGGCTTCCCCAGGTCCGGCACCTCGTCCTCATCGATCAGACTATCCGGACTCTACCCGCAGGTGGGGAAGGGTCTAAAACAAGGAAAGAAGAAGTGAAGAAATATGCTTGCGACCCCGAGGTCGATCCCCGGCTAATTCCCTAGA
>NW_021372333.1:0-250 GCF_001605985.2 Dendrobium catenatum
CAAACAATTGAACTTAGTGACATGTACAACCACTAGAAAATGTTTTACTGGTTTTAGATATCATTAAGGCCCTTAATTGATTTCCCTAAGTTTAAGCCTTAATTAAGCATTAAAACCTTCCAGAAAATATAATAAATCAAGTATAAATCCAAAAAATATGTATAATCCCTCTAACTGACCAGATTAGAATCCTCAGCTAATGAAAAATAAAACAAAAATTATTTGACAGCAAACTTAGGCTTAAGTTAAT
>NW_021372334.1:0-2329 GCF_001605985.2 Dendrobium catenatum
ATTAAAACATTAAAATTTATGGAGAAATTATTTTTTAAAGATATCTTATTTTATACATAAATATGTTATGTTTTTTATTATAAAAGAAATAATCAAAATGTTCCTTTAAAACTCTATAAATAAATAGGAAATAAAGTGTGAGATTTTAAAAATTACAAGATTCTACCCACAAACATCTAATATTCATTTTCAATTTTCACCAAGTGGTGTTGACATCCACCATTCGTTGTCAACTAATGGCGTAGATGTCCACACTTGTTCGTTTGTCATCAATCAACAACAATCTCTATTACATTTTTACCATTTTACACATCGTGCTTAACGCCTTTGAATCATTGTAATATGAAAAAGGATAATGTTGAGTGCATCATCATGGATCATATAAGAAGCCTTTGGAATCATTTATGTTTTTGAGACATTTTGATTCAAAGTGAATTCACTTTTTAGATTTAAAGCAAATTCCAGATTTTACTTACTTTAAAGTTATTTTTTAGCTTGTGTATTATCTCATATAAATCCTTCACAAGGGATTTTCAAAATGCATAGCAAAATGTTTAAAAGCCCCAATTAACCACCCCCTCCACATTGGAATATGTCTTCACTTTCATAATATATTCAATAATTTGAAGGTCTAATACAATGGGCTTGGGAAGAAGGGAATCTAAACTTTATTTTTCTAACTAAGTTGGTAGATCAAAATTTTAGCTATCAAATTAGTTACTTATGTTAATGTGTAATGAATACAATTACTGTCATTACAAAATAGCACCACTAGAATATGATCTTAGCATTATAATGCTTATCTATTGAAGAAAACTTTAATATCACAAGTCAAGAGCCTATAAAAATACAATAATTTAGGGAATATGTCAAGGTCAGGTTAGGGTCGTCAAAATATAGGCAATGATATGTAGTCATTGTTTTCTCAAAATAATTATTTTTCAAAGAGCTATTCAACGCCACAAAAACTCAAAGAAGTTTAGAACTTATTGAAATGAAATTTAGTGATTCAAGTCTATATGATGACACAACATAAAGAATATGATTAGGCACAATTATTCAGCCCCTTAATTGGTTGAAGATAACTTTCAAAATTATAATTATAATTGATCGAAGAGACAGTAGCAGCCTCTTATATTGATGTCAACAATCATAAATTGATCATAAATATATATAATGAGCATAGCTTGTTCCATTAAAATGGTCAAAGCCATTCCAATTCGAGTTAATTTGATGGTTTCAAAGTCTAAATGAACTCAAAATTAGATGTCTTTGATCTTTTAGATCATCATGATACAAACATTATTTCTTATCATCAACTTAAAATTTTTTTAGTATAATCAGTTCTCATAGTACTTTTTAGAAGTTTTCAATTCATTATTTAAGTGCTACAAGATGCATGATTTTTATCATTGAATAAGCAATAAGGGAGTTGCCAGTAAGAAGCTAACATATGAAAGTTTACAACAAAAGAGGTCATTGGTATGAGATTCGAATGTGTATATTCAGGTATATTGTACATATTTGAATCATTAGAATGACTTAAAAAATTAGACTAACAATAAGCAAGTCCAAAAAAAGATATCAACGCTCTCCAACTTGTAACCCTTACAATCAAATGTGTGAAATAATTAAATAATCAATTAAATAAACTAGATACTCAACATAAAATTTTACAACTGTAAGTGATAAGTTGCATAATACTTGACAGACAATAAACAAAAATATTTATGATAAGCACAAGTTAAATGATGTAACACTTATCTATATAGTCATGTATTCTCTTATTTTATTTAATTAATCATACAAAATATATAAACAAACATGTAATGATGTTAAGTACATTAGTAAGCTATGTATGAAAGTGTTGAAACTAATATGATCAATATAAGTGGATTAACACAACTACATAAGTTTATAAATTAGTTATTCAAATAGCTGTATTATATTGATTTTTTTATGTGAACATAAGATTTTTTAATGAATTTTGGGCACTTGTGGACTAAATAATGATTTGTTCAAGTCGAAAGAAGAGGCAATGCTTCTTAGAGAAGGTTGGGAGAGACTTATATAAGAAGAATAACATAAGATTTTTTAATGAATTATGGGCACTTGTGGACTAAATAATGATTTGATCAAGTCGAAAGAAGAGGCAATGCTTCACAGAGAAGGTTATGAGAGACATAATAATGGTGTTTATTGAAAGTAGTAAAGAGCGTGCAACCTTCACTGCGCCGCTCATAAGGAGGAGAGAAATCATCTACTCAAAGTAAGCAATGTAAATAGTGAAATTACAAGTGAGGTTGCTAAACCTTATTGAATTGTCCTA
>NW_021372335.1:0-220 GCF_001605985.2 Dendrobium catenatum
AGAAACCTAACTGGACATAACTCAAGGAATAAATAATCACATCAGTGAGAAATACAAGCAAAATAATTCTCCTAAAATCTTGAGCCTTGAGTGGTACATCGTAGTCCAAAAAAGTTAGTACACACACAAATAAACATATAATTCAAGAACAGATAGGCAGCAGAAAGTGTACCATAATGTTTCTTATCATCAAAAATATAAACTCATAAGCTCGAGTTGG
>NW_021372336.1:0-391 GCF_001605985.2 Dendrobium catenatum
AAAGTCTAGGGATAACCAATGGCTTTTTGTTAGACATATTAGGCTTCGTTTGTGACAGCTTCTTTGTTGCTTTCTAAAACTATTTTATAGTACAAATTTTTTTTTTGAATATTAAAAAAAATTGTACCGAAAAATAGTTTTATAAGATAACAAAAAAATTGTCCGAAATAAAATCTTAGTCTCAAATTGTGAATAAATGATGAGGAATGACTAGCATCCACAATACTACTTATAGTATTGTGGATGCTATTCATCCCTCATCATCTATCCACAATACTACTTATATGACACCCTAATCTTCAAATATATATTTTTTTTATTTTCTTAAAGCTCTCTTCTACTAAATGAATAGCTCTATATATATATGCACTCTTTAAATTTTTTATCTTAT
>NW_021372337.1:0-330 GCF_001605985.2 Dendrobium catenatum
CCAGATCCTGGTTACGTCAGTCTTAGGTTTAATTTCAGTTTGAGCATTTTATGAATTTCTTTAATTACTTTTTAAATGCACATCCACCAATTCGGTGTTTACTTTACTGCTGTGTGTTGGATTTTTCGTGGTTTTCACTGCATGTTGTGGATGAAATTGCTTTGCTGTGTCTGCTTACTTTTCTGTACTATATGGTGGATTGATAGGTTTGGCGGCTAGATTACCCTTAGGTTAGGTACGATCTAGATGTTCACATAATTTTTTGCAGGTGGCCATGCACATGCAGGGAAACAAAAAGGGGGGCTAAGTTAATAATAAATATTAATTATT